>NW_014577237.1:274016-277635 GCF_000485595.1 Priapulus caudatus
AAACCTCACGTGTCCCGAATGACGCCTGTTATTGATTGCCATAGTGATGACCCCCACCTCTGCCCACCTCACGCCCACCTCACGCTGGTACGCCACTCAGGTAGTATTACGTGAGTCAGTGCCACTGTGGCGCTACACAGCGGCGACCGGAAGCAACACACTGGAAACACTTCGAGTGAGGGACGCAGTAAACACTGATCTCGAGTCGGGTTTCGGTGAAAATACCAGATTTTCACCGCTCATTATCTCAGCGTAGGGGCATCGTAGGGACATGCGGTTTGTTTTATATGAACAGGGTAAGACAGCTAATCAATAATACTGCAAAGGATCGTCAAAATAAAACGGGAAAAGTTTATTAATTCGACTAATACTGCAGCATGGTTTCAGCATTTTACCCTTGTACGCTCTCCTTCTTTATCTGCTCTTGATGATATTATGTATGTAGTGGCTATTCCATAACCATGTTCGTAATTTATTTTGTTAATAAATGTGTCAACATGGCGACTCGTTTCATTGTCCAACTCCACTAATAATAGTAGACATGTAACATAATTTGAAAAGTTTCCCGGCCCTTGTAAAGTCTCATCTTCCATGTAAATTTCGCTTATAAAAGTTTTGTTCCAACTTTTCAAGGCAAAATATGGGGTTCGACTTATACACGAGTAAATAAGTACATAGTTGGGCATAAAACTATGAACTACCCATAATTAATTAGCCTAATGACTGTTATATAGTTCCTCAATGATTATGTCACATTGCTTACAAGTATTGTATTTTATATTAGTATTAAAATTCTTGCCATGTATCGTCTGCCTTGCTGACAACACTGTAGAGTGTCCAATGAAAATATTTTAGCCTGCACTTTGTTGTTCACTTTTGTGCACACCCAGTTGTATGTTCTCGATCCTTGCCCTCGCCTAATTTTGTACATACGTACATTTTTAGTATGTTATCCACCCCCACTCACATCCTGAAGACAGGCAATGCCACATCAATTTTGTTGACGAACCCCCAACCCCTAGGGGGGGGCACTCCCTACACAAAAGCGTAGGTATGTGCCACTTGAGAGATGGAATTGGGGGGCTCTGGTACTTACTCAGCACATCAAAATTGGGGTCTCCGGAACTAGGGTTTGCTGGATGATGCTCCAGAACTGGGCATGTTGGCAAGAGGGGGTCTCTGGAATTGCATGGACATAACAATACAGAAAAATTGCCAAGGGACCAATGCAGCCATGAGAATTCAAGGGTCTCCGGAACAGAAAAAAGTAGGGCCTATGCTCCGGGATGAAAAGTATGTGAAAAAGGGGTATCTGGTGTGGAAATTTGGAGGTGCAAGTGGGGGTCCTAACCGTGACACATACGGTGGTGACATACCTACCACGCAATATATATGGAGTGCCCCCCGCCAGGCCCCCAACTCCTAGTATTGCCAGGACCAGCATCTATTGGGATTACCTATACCATTAAAGATTGGAGGTTAATAATTGTATTATATTGACAGATGCTAAGTATTGTTACCTTTTAGTTAACTACAGATAAAATGCTAAAATAAATATTGTAAAAGCATTTCACTAGAACTTGGTGATTTGCATAAATCATTTTAAAATACAAGGCTTTGATATCAGTTGATGTGAAAGCAAATTAGGCTTCTGTAGGCACCCTTTGTTATAGGGAAATTTTGATAAAGATTGTAATTATCCCTCATGTTGGAGTACTTAGAAAGATACACCCAACGTGAAAACGACCAGCGTCTGTAAACCTTTATTTGATGTTTGTTGTTGTTTGTTTTATTTGTTCGTGAAATGTTGCTCACGTTGTGTACTTGTGTGTGGCGCCTTCAGCACTACCAGTTAGTATCCATTGTAATGTAGTAATATTTTCTTTCATAAATTTAGTTATTCAAGGAACTTGTGCATGCAAACACAATCCGTACTTATCATTTGATATTGGTTGAAGTGTTGCTACATCATTACGTATTGTATGCATGTATGTACATTGTACATGCATGTACCTAATTTCCCCACTTAGCAATTATACCATAAACTGGGTGATACTCCATTAGTCCTGAGTGTTCCCAACTTTAATGTCATTAATGGTCATAATAACATATATATATATATAATATATTTTATATATAATATATTATATATATAGTATATATTATATATGCGTCATGGTCATATATTAGTTTGTGGTTTAATGTCATTTAGCGGTAGGGTTGGTTTAGGCATTATCAATCATTAATCATTAATGATATCAAAGTTGGGAACACTCCTAATGGAGCGTTAGCCCATAAACTCCTATAATACTAGTTCTGAAGGCAAATTTAAACACTAGCAAAAGCACAATAAGTATAACAGGATAAATTAGGATTTGCAGAGAAGCATTTATATTTCATAGATTACAATAATTAGAGAATTGATGAGATGGCAGAATTTTGTTGCGGCATAGTGTCTAGACTCTAGGCAGCCTAGTCTCTTTGCTGTGCGTGTGAGTTAATGTGCTCAGTGTAAAAATGCTTCCTAGGCTAGTATTACTGTCATGCGATGTAACACAGTGCATTGATGTTAATTCACAGCACACTAAGGTTCGTGACGTTGGAAGCGAGGAATTCTTTATCATCAATTCATGTTAAAGCAATTTTTGTCTTACGTGACATAAATGATGAACGACTTTGCTTATGCGTGTGAATGGTACTCTGCGTGATTATATACATGTGCAGAAAAACGCTTAGTAGTATGACTTGCATCTTAAGGGCCGTGGACAAACTAGGCGATTTTTTATGCGGTCGAGCCGGCAGGCTGAAATCGCCTAGTGTGTCCAGTGAGTCGCGGTCGATTTTCGAGTCGGCCAGCTGAGTCGCCCGAATCAAACATGTTTGATAATTATTTGAGTCGCGCGACTACATCCAATGCGCGCCCGAACAATGCGATACTATACAATGCTCTACTACGCGCGCCCGAATGTACAATTCATTAGCTAATTAAACGGTGCCATTTTCAATCATGTGACTATCATCATCATTCAGCCGGGCGGCTCAATCGCATGAAAAATCGGCTAGTGTGTCCACAGCTAGTCGCCCGACTCAGCCGCCCGACTCTCAGCCGGCCGGCTCAATCGCATGAAAAATCGGCTAACTAGTGTGTCCACATCTTTACCGTGTTAAATTTTCTGTTTTTACAGGATTCGGCTTTGCAGAAACGGTTACATGAACTTCAGGAGGAGATTATGACTCTCTCTGAAAATCAGGCAAGTATCAATGTCCTGTGAGGTGTATTTCCAACAATGCATTTGTTAGAGTTATAAGTTCAATGCAAGTTATTAATGTCACATGAGATGCCATGGAACTAAGTAATTCTAGATTTCTATACCTTATATTAACTTGATCTTGCCCAGACGACATGAAACCCGTGTGTGACACTCAATGAGTCAATGCATGCATATAATATCAATTTGCACTGATTGCATGATTAATGCGGTTGGTAATCGGCATGGACCCTTGAATCATTGCTGGGTAATCCTTGGAAAATGTTCAGCATTTTATCCAGTAACCCGACATTAAACACCAATTGAAATAAACTAGCCATACCCGTCCATGCCCGTTAGGTGGTCAAAAC
>NW_014577237.1:277944-280014 GCF_000485595.1 Priapulus caudatus
CACACACACACACACACAGAAATCTCCAATTTATAGTAAGATACTAGAATTTCAGTAAATCCATTCTTTATCACAGTTGCCTGACTTGAGAAACTGTTACAGAGAAGGGTACATGGTACTAACTTATTGGTTGCTAAAAATGTTGAATGTTTGACAAATTTCAGAAGAAAATTATCATTTAAACATGTGCACATTGTTTATACGTTTATGCATCCAATTAACGTATACTTAATTGATACTATTTTATTCTCTAATATGGCCAAAATGCCTATGCGAAGTTCAGGCAAGGATGTTTCTGCCGATATGAAGTTTTGTTGTTGCCACATCAGTCATTACGCTAACTGCTGAATCGTGAAGTCCACTAAAACATGGGCAATTCTTGCACTAAGATTGAAATTCATGTTTTATCTGTGTTATTTGTGGAAATAATTGACTAAATTTAGATTTGTCTGCACCAATAGTAAGATTAAGGTTTTTTAATCTTTAAGTCTGGTTTCAAATAATTTTGATTGAGGATGCATCAGTGGCGTAGCTAGGATTTTTTCAGCGGGGGGGGGGGGCACTGGGGGGGCCATAAATTTTCGTGGGGGGGGGCACAATATATAACTTTTCTTTGTGTTATACTGTTCTAACGGCATTGTTTTTAATTCAATTTTTTTTTATCAAGCATGAATTTTCAGTGGGGGGGCACCTGGGGGGGCACAGAAATCCCGTAGCTACGCCCCTGGGATGCATGCAAATATTGTTCAGAGGCAGCTAGAAAATACGAGATCATTCATGTTGAATCGACTATGAGACTGCATGTACATGTGTGAACCGCGTGCATGTACTATAATGTAGTTGCTACACGTGAGAACAATGTCAATGTACATTTTACAATGACAATGTCAATGTCAATGTACACAAAACGTGTGGAGGCCAACATTTGCGTAACAATGCACGTGTGATTTTTATCAATGCAACACTTTATTAATTCTTTTGGATACATTGATTTAACATTGAGACACTGTGCGCCACCACCACGCTTAGTCTCGTTGAGCTACTTACGCTCTTTCAAGAGAGCTCAGTATATGGAAGAAAAAGAAGAAGAAGGAGGAGGAGGAGGAAGAGGAGGAGGAGGAGGAGGAGAAGGAGAATAATAAGGAAAAGGAGAAGGAGAAGGAGGAGAAGAATAAGAATAAGAATAATAAGAAGAAGAAGACAGACTGTAAACCGATCAAAAGCTTGTTAAAACTGTTGTGACAATTTTGATCCTGGTTGGCATCCGAGCTTTTATTTGAGTATATCTAAACAGTCATTCATAAACTGACCACCAGCCGTCAGGAATTATGCAATGTACGCGTGTATTAATTATTATGCGAGTGTTACATGCTATCAGGGGTTAATAGTGACAAATTGTCAAGAAAAAATTGTCATAATTTTTACAATTTGTCATTATAAACCCCTGATGTTATATCATGTGCGTGTTACATACTATATGTTTGGTGCATGCGATGCATGTGTTTTATACTGTGGAAATCAGTTACTGCTCTGTTGAGTTTTCTCTCCGGGCGCGCGCAGTGATATTCGTTCTCTCGTGCAGAAAACCGCGTTCATTTTGAAGAGAAACGTCGTAAAATCACGGTGGCAGATGATTTAGGTCGCGGAAAATCCCGTAAAATGCATCCAGCGTTGCGTCGCAATCACCCAGAGTTCCACGCGTGTTGTTAGTTCGACATGTAATTAAGTGTCAGTAATGGATTACGGGGACAGACCAGACGGGTGGTGAACAACAGTAGAGGGCGTCCATAGGCAGCAGGCCTGAATAAGCATCGAACAGAAATTAATAAAAAATACTCACACTGTTACTTCGCTTACATACACTTTATTCATGTTAAATAACTACAGATTCATGCTCTATGCTCGGCTCGAAACTTTTGCCAGCTCTATGAGGCGAATTTCTACACAAAAATGACCAACCGGTCGCTGTGGATACGCCACCTGACGGAATATCACGAATACACAACAAGACCAATTTTACTTCTAATGCTTTCTAGACGTCCACGAGGCATCTAACCTGCGTGCATAATG
>NW_014577237.1:280039-285039 GCF_000485595.1 Priapulus caudatus
CCGATCCAACTGCGTCACCAACTCGTTCAGGACTTACTGCGCTTTTCGCTCGCGCTTTCAGATACTTTCAGGTCGTGGCAGTGGGAGCGCGAGCGTGATCGCGGGTAGGTGTGACAGGGGTATTAACAACGCGTGCCCCATCAGGTAATCGACTTTCCAGCAACGGCCATCCGCCGTTCCCTCGTAACAATAAATACGTAAGTCACCATCGTTTCGCTACTGTACCGACCGCTGTGCTGATGCGACACGCATGTAGCTGCTATTCCGTCAACATTTTCAAATGCCGTACGACGATAGTTTATGCCTATTTGCAACTACTATTCACGTATGAATGTATACGGAAGTTTATCCGAACTGCTACTTTCGGGTACAGAAAACGAGCTCAGCAAGCTATCGGGCTAGTGCGAGACACAGCAGATAGAGTTTCCGCTCACAGATCAATACTTTTACCAGCACAGCAACAAACCACGAATTTGTTGCGAGAAACCTATGTAGGGCTGCGTAGAGGCTGTTGGGCAGGTGGGGCATAAGGCACCGCTCAAACTGCAGTTTGGCGTCCGAGGCACACGTCACGCCCGTGTACTACTAGTCGATATACGTATATTGGTGTTGACAATCGAGTAGAGGCGCGCCGTGCCATAGGTGCAGCCTGAACTAAGCATGTCGACAGAAATTAATTAATAAATCGCACACTGTTACTGCGCTTACAAAACATACACTTTATATCATGTTAAAGTAACTACAGATTTCGTGCTCTATGCTCCCCGATAACTTTGGCCAGCTCTATGATGCTGAATTTCTACAGAGTAGTCGGATCCCGTTTTATAGCACGAAAATGGCCGACGTGACCATGGCTCGCCACTCCGATACTGCATGCCGATATCCGCGCGAAGGCCGGAAACCCGCGTAGCGGTGACCAATGACTTATTCGCTGCCCTCTATTTAGAAAAATGTTCCCGAGCCCTTCTGGGTATAACGGATAGAAGGCGTATAATCGGTCAATTGAAGGAGTGCTGGGCGCTTGCAAAGCCTTTCGACTGATGCACGTAGGGCGAGAAGTAATCCAAATGCTCGTAATTGCTACTTTGGTGGTCGGCGCTTTAAGGTTTTCTCCTAGAAAAGCGAGTTTGCGCATTTCTCCATTTCACGCCCGTGAACTTATTCTCCGCTACAGTATGCGTTCTCATAGATGCGCGTCGACGAGGCCTCTGTCGAGGGATTTTTCCAGAGAATTTTTCCACACAAGAATCGGCGATCTCGCTTACGACTGCCTCCGCGGTGGAGAGTTCGCACGCTGCACTAACTATAACTTTAGTGTAGGGGCGAAAGAAAATACTTGCCGAGTAAGGTCCGTACAGTCTAGCGTGAATCGTGACGTCGGGATTCTAATTATCGTAGGCCATCATTGGTTTCGCCCTCACGTTGATTGGCTAAGGCCCGTGATTGATGTTTGTTTAGACTGCAGACATTTGCACTAGATGTTCTTGCCAAAAAACACCCGCCGCCGGTGGCGTCAGAAAAGGCAGCAGCCGTATGTGAATTGCCAGAGGCAGAATCAGTGCGGGCGTCTGAAGTCTCACAGAATGTTAAGAATTAACGGCGGCAAAACGTTTCTGCAGGTTAAAAACTTGGTCAATATCCGTAGGTGAACACTGAGGAGTAGGCTCTAGCCCTATAGATATAGAAACGCATTAAGAATTTTGTACTAAGTAAAATACATTTACAGACTGTGTGATGAAGTATTTTGT
This sequence comes from Priapulus caudatus, assembly GCF_000485595.1. NCBI lineage: Eukaryota > Metazoa > Priapulida > Priapulimorpha > Priapulimorphida > Priapulidae > Priapulus > Priapulus caudatus. Next base: position 281,788 of record NW_014577237.1, read on the forward strand.
TTTGAAATCGTATGAAATACAGCGACGTGGTCTTTAAGTTGAGCATTATATGTATATTTGACGCTGCCCAAGTGCCTGTGCGCTTCAGTCTATGGAAATACGAAGCGTACGTACAAGCCTTTTTGAAGTATATTAATCGCCAGCCGTGCTTGCTTATAGGAAAACTTCGTCTAACCCTGCGGTGAGGGGGGCCCTGATGCTCTGGTGGGCAAAAACTTCGCAGAAAACTTCCGAACTCGCGTGCTTCGCAGTTACTTGACGGTCCCAACGCCCTATATATACCGCATAGTATAGGCATGATCCGACTGTCCTAGGGCTATCACAAGCCTTAGGATATACTAAACATACTAGGCTACCTCTATGTGGATTGATTAGTGAAATTATTACGGTCGCAGTGTTTGTAATATATAAGGTGAGCATTTCTATGTACATAATAGAGGCAGTAGGCCCAAGGATAGAGACATGGGGGCCCGCCAATAAAACTAAATTGTGCCTTACCCTTAACCCTCTAATTTCTCACCTTAACCTAACCCTAAACAATTAACCCTAACCATAACCCTTAACCTATTATATTGATATAAATATATTTATATTGATGTAAATGACATTGGTTTTTATTTGACCAGTGTTCTCTATGCCTTGAATCGGGCATATATTTCGCATGTATATTATATATCAAATATATATATATTATTTATTCTATTGTAAATATAAACCGAAGCTTATGCTTTTCGCTGGCAGCTGCCCACTTCGTTACTACTGCAAAGCCCGCTGAGCAGCATAATAAACAACAATCTTCACCAATCAAAGACGTTATACATCACAGTCTAAGAACTAGAAGTAGATCGGTACGGTGTTGCACTTTTATATTGATATTTACATGTGAACTTGCAAAGAAGAGCAGCTGCAATGCAGCTCAGCTTGTTTCATTTATTCGCTTGGTGAAAATTAACGTTGAACAACTAGTAACGGGCTATGGATTACGGCTTACAGCAATAATAATGGTGGGATGCGACGGCGCATGGTTGGTGGGGTTGGCTGGTTCAATTTATGTGGCTTACTTACGTCGTCAGTGTTTGTAGTAATAGGTGATAATTTCTGATTTACATGAAATAGAGGCGTATTATTTTCCGCATATCTGTATTATACAAACCAAGCTTTATGTATCCGCGCAGCTGCCGCCGTTAATGAAGCCACTGACTGCCAATATATAAAATATCAATTATAAATCAATACTAATTACAAACCAGTGTAGAAGTAGAGAGGTGCTTGAACTACTTTTATAGATATCTTTCATTGAACTCTGCAAGAACAGCATGCTCAATGCAAGCTCAGCTGTTTCATTGTATTTCCGTGAAAATTATCGCGAGTGGTCGCTTGGCAGCTTATGGATTGCGGGGTCGCGGCGGGGTCGGCGGTGACGTGGCGGATTCGGCGCGTACGGATGCCATAGCTGCCAGCGCTGCATACTGTCGTAGGAACGTTCCTGCGGTCGCGTGCGCGTTGCCGCGGCAACTGCGCGCAAGATCTGCCCTTATAGCGCTTGGTATGCAACACCTCTTTCGGCATACAGGCTTTTCTACGTATCGTCGTCTCATCTGGCTGGAATGGCACCATTACACAAACACGAATAATTTTATCTTGTAATGCTTCTAGACGTCCACCGAGGCTCTAGCCATTGCCGTGCATAAGTGCAAATTAATTGCCGCTCTAGTGCCGAATTCCTCGGCGAAAAGGCCTTTTCTAGAGACGAAATAGTGCAACGTGAACAATTGCGGCAGCTTCTGTTGTACACCTCCTATAGGATTCGTACTGGCGTCTGCAGCGCTACGGCCAGGCGGGCTGAACGCAGACGCGTGTATACAGTGTTGTAGGTGCTCGAGACGCGGGTCGTTGGCCTCGAGACTCGGGTCTCCGAGACCGTTTCCTTGGGTGTCCGGTCTCGTCGGTCGGCGGCCTCGGAGTGCAATGACTATCGGACTGCGACTGATCAAGACTGCGGAGCCCCTGCCGACTCGGAGGACTTCGGGGTCGAGACCCGGCTCGAGCCACTACATACAATAGTAAGCAGGAGTAGGATAAATAGAAGAATAAATCATCAGAATAATTCTTCTAATTTATCTATCTCCTGATAGTATAATAGATGCTGTTGAGTCGGCCCGCTTTAAAATCGCGGCGGGGCCAGGTTCACCGGCGCAGGCGGGGGCCGGGGCGCCCGCCCGCGGGTCAGTGCGGTATCCGAGACGCCGCACGGGCGAGTGATAACGAGTAGCCAGCCCCGGCCGGGGCGGGCGCGTTCAAGTCACTCATCTACTGCGGGCTGCAGCAAGCTACGGTGTTTTTGCGCGAAAGGTAGACTGGTATCCGCCTATCGCCCCCGCCCCAACGCCGCTCGCGGGCCCCCGGCCGGGGCCGGGGCGGGCCTGCTAGACAATGTACACGCTGGCTGGGACATACAAGTGCGGCCCCGAACCAGTCTAGCCCAGCACATGTGACCTTTTCAGTGCGACCCTGGAGTTGCACGTGGTTAACGCTATGAACACTGACAGGTATTGTTTTAACTGGCACGAACACGCGTAATAAAGTTCGATGTTTGCCTTGCACTGACCTTTGTGAATTGTGCTTTTGTAATTACAAATGTGAATGTAATAAGGCAGTAAAGGTGTGAGAATGATGTCATGAACCTCATGTGGCGGAGTATCTAGTAGGCTACTACTCATAATGACTCTACCAACGTGTCGAACGGTAGAGGTACTCTAGTAGTAGGTACTAAGTAAGCCTCTGCTCATTTGGTTTCAGCCGCAAGCCGGTCCATCTCGTAAAACACAAATGGATCCGTTACTTTGAACACGGTTTCGTATGACTCGTGTCTGCTGTGTTTTCGCCGTGGACATACACCGTTCGAATGTTCTACGATGCTACGGTTGTCGGTTTTTTCCCAGATGCAATTCTCAGTAAGCCACAAGTCGGATTGATTGCCACTAATTCTACATTCTACTACTCAGTACAATAGAAATGTTCGTAGCGTAACAATGCCATAAATGCACATGCCGCTAGATCCGTGCGCGCGCGACTGATACTCAGTATACGTATAGCATGCGTTTTTGCCATCAAGAAAAACCGCGATGCTAATCGTCGATGGAACTTACCGGGTCGTTAGTTTTCCTAAGTGACACAAATAGCTGTCCAAAAGTGTCGACTTATGCAACGTTTTATGAGTACTTTCCTATTTATGCAAACAAGTGAGCAGAT
>NW_014577237.1:289706-301841 GCF_000485595.1 Priapulus caudatus
CGTGCCTGCGTGTAGACGTGCGTGCCTGCGTGTATAGGTGCGTGCCTGCGTGTATAGGTGCGTGCCTGCGTGTAGACGTGCGTGCCTGCGTGTATAGGTGCGTGCCTGCGTGTATAGGTGCGTGCCTGCGTGTAGACGTGCGTGCCTGCGTGTATAGGTGCGTGCCTGCGTCGTATAGGTGCGTGCCTGCGTGTAGACGTGCGTGCCTGCGTGTATAGGTGCGTGCCTGCGTGTATAGGTGCGTGCCTGCGTGTAGACGTGCGTGCCTGCGTGTATAGGTGCGTGCCTGCGTGTATAGGTGCGTGCCTGCGTGTATAGGTGCGTGCCTGCGTGTAGACGTGCGTGCCTGCGTGTAGACGTGCGTGCCTGCGTGTAGAGATACCCGATCCCCGGTGACGCGATGCACCGGTCCAGGCTGGAGAAGCAGGAGTTTCTTGTGAGTGTGACATCGGTCGGCAGCAGCGAGAGCGTATTAAGTATGCATAGTTATTAATACGCTCTTGATATTAAGGCTCAGTCACACATTCAGGATTTTTACTGCCGTCCTTGATAGGACCATTCCCGATTAAAATTTGTCAAAAGTCTGATCAAGATCCTGTGATGCGTGGCGGGAAATTCAAACTTTATTAAAAATTTGTAAAAACATTTATTTAATCACGACAACAATCAGATATTGTTCAGGAAGCGTCCCGATTCAGCCGTTTCCAGCCGAATTCGTCCCGATTCTCCAGTTCTCAATACGATTGTGATCCGATTTGTATCTTTCGCATGGTAAAAAACGACCAAATCTGTCCCGACAGCGTCCCGATTCTCCCGAATGCGATCCGACGGAGATCAGACAGTGACCCGACAGTGAACCGACGCTGACGGAAGACATCCGTTAGATCTGGACGCAATCTGGACTCAATCGGCAAGAAACGGCAATGAAAAATTTCTCCAGATCATGCCCGTTCATCACGACAGCGTCCTGATCCACAGGACACCGTCCAGACACCGTCCAGACAGCACAGGACATTGTTACGATTTTGATCCGATACAGCAGAATCTGTCACGACATAGTCACGATTGTAATCCGACTAGACAAAATCGGCTGAGTTTCCCGAATGTTACGGGATGCACCTAACTGTCGGGAGTGCTTGGCCGCCCTCTCCGGACCATTCCCGATCCGTAGGACTCTATTACGAACGTATACGACTGCGTTCAGACAATGATAGGACATTCCAGATCATTGAGGATAGTAATCCGACTTTTTCACTTTTCGTGTCGTAGCGCTGTCTGATCTCAAACGGGAGCCATAATCGGCACTGTGTGAACGCCGCATTATATACACGTTTGATAGTAGAAATTGCTCTTGTATTGCATTGCCGTGCCCGTGAATGAGCTCGCGCGTCCGAGAGCGTCTCGTTGGCTGTTAACAGCAGCCGACCGATTGTTGAGAGTAGGTCGGCTGAGCTCGTGTCTGCGTCGTCGTGCTGGTTTGCGGCCGGCCACATTTATTGGGTCGCGGCGGAGAAATGCTCGAGATATCACTCGCGCAGCCACGTCGAGCTGTAGACAATCCCACCCCCACGTCGCAGCGAGAAGCTAGCTGGCGGTGGCGGCGGCACTACCGAAAAATGTGTGAGGGTTGCGTGACGTCATCGCCGTCTAGCCGGCAGCAGACGCAGAGCTTGTATCGCATCTCGAGCGGAGCGTGGAAAACGCTGTCGGCTGAAGGGTCGCGAGTTTGCATCGCAGCGGTCGGTGCGTGCGTATGGCATGTATTTTGTTTCATAATTCGATTTTTTGTTTTATTGTTGATTTTATCACATATAACATTCACGGATCGAATGCTTCGATTCACGGATCGAATGCTTCGATTCACGGATCGAATGCTTCGATTCACAGATCGAATGCTTCGATTCACGGATCGAATGATTCGATTCACGGATCGAATGCTTCATTTCACGGATCGAATGTTTCAATTCACGGATCGAATGATTCGATTCACGGATCGAATGCTTCGATTCATGGATCGAATGCTTCGATTCACGGATCGAATGATGCGATTCCAAAACCGAATGGTTTGATGCCAGGATCGAATGGTTTAATTCTCTTTTCTGATATAAAATCAAATAATGTGAACATTTAAAACAGGGAATTATTGTCGATTTATTGCATATAACATATGATTAAATAATCAAATATTATATGCGATAAATCAAATGTTATATATGCAATAAATCAAATGTTATATGTGATAAATTGAATGTTATATGTGATAAATCGAATGTTATATGTGATAAATCGAATGTTATATGTGATAAATTGAATGTTATATGTGATAAATCGAATGTTATATGTGATAAATCGAAATGTTATATATGTGATAAAATCAACCATAAAACAAAAATCGAATTATGAAACAAAAAAACATGCCATACGTGCGTGCGCGGCTGCTTCTGCATGGAGATGCCCGCCGCGGCTATCGACAGAATAGTTGAGCCGGCATTTACGAACCTTTAACCCTGCGTTGTAGACTTGCGACCGCGCGTGTGCATGACCGGTGAACTGTACATTGATCATAACTGCACTCGCATGTATGTGCGTGCAGGCGTGCGTGCGTGTGTGTGTGCGTGTATACGTGTGCGCATACATACATGCTGCTTGTCTTAGTTCATTTGCTAAAAAATGGGTAAACATTGACCCTGCAGAGCTGTTTTTAGATCTGTGCCCAGGCATTTGCTACATTTACTATGTGTTTGCTGATTGTTAGTTATTGCTGTGAGCATTTTACACACATTGATTCTGTTTGTATGTGCCTATTAAATCACAACAAAGTGTGTGTACGTGCCATCGGTTTAATAAGCAGTGCTAATGTCCTACCTGTTTCCTATTTTCAGAAGCAAATAGTTCAAAACTTGCGCAAGGAGTTAGTATCTAAGGGCATCATCACCACGTTTCCACAGGTACGTTCATGCTTCTTTGTTTTTGACCTGCAGTTGGAGTAGCGTTGCGAACTTAGGGCTCTAAATCTCTCACTAGCCTCTTCCTAAAATTCATTAGAGTAGTAGGCATGCACGAGTTGCATGGAAACGAACATAATTGAGTGAGTGAATATTGCGAATAGTTACAGATGTAACCGAAACACATCAGCATGTGGTCTGAGCTAGGGAAATACATCAGTATGTGGTCTGAGCTAGGGAAACACATCAGTATGTGGTCTGAGCTAGGGAAACACATCAGTATGTGGTCTGAGCTAGGGAAACACATCAGTATGTGGTCTGAGCTAGGGAAACACATCCGTATGTGGTCTGAGCTAGGGAAACACATCAGTATGTGGTCTGAGCTAGGGAAAACTTACACCGTACAAAACGTTCACATCTTTTTATTAACGTGTGGTCATGCGAGATCCTGTCTAGTAATGCCATCTAGCACGCACGCACAGATGCAAGCACGCGTGCACACATGCACATATATATTATAACTGCCACTCAGCAGTGTCCATTATAGAAGAGGCAGGCATCTGATCTATACAGAGGTGCATGCGTGTGTGTGTGTGTGTGTGTGCGTGCGTGCGTGCGTGCGTGCGTGCGTGCGTGCGTGCGTGTGTGTGTTTGTGTGTGTTTGTGCATGTATGCATGCGTGCGTGCGTGTTTGCATGCTAGCACAGCTTTTACGACATGTACATCTGTCTTTCAGCCCGCCAAGTCGCCCAGTCCGAATCCGACAGCCACGAAGCCAGTTGTCTCGGCTGCCGTCCCCCTTCAGGCACAGTCAAAGAATCTCTTCAGCAGAAGCCCACACCTTGCAGCCTGCCCTGCTAACAGCAGGGGCGCGCGGCCACCGCCGGCCCACACAATGGCCGCAGGGGGCGCCACGATGCACATGATCAGAGTGCCACATATCAGCATTGCGAATAGGACGCCTCCGCCGCTCGTGGTGCGTATGCACGACGATTCTCACCTTCGCTTTTCGTCTGGCGCGATGGACCCCTCTAAATTGTGCTCGAATATTTCTCTGAAGTTTTGGCAAGCTTTTTTTCGGACGTTATACGAGCTTATTACATGTAGTCAGAGTGGTTCTCATTGTCACGTAATGTTACAGACACGTCTAAATTGTTCTACCTGGCATCTATCTTTGGAATTTTAACATTTTCGGCGTTATGTCGGCTAATAACTTAATATATGACTGACTGATAGTATATGCGTGCATAAAGTAGTAGGAATGCCCTTGCCTGTACCTGAAGCCTGTACCTAATCGCATCACGTGTTTTGTTTCTGTAGTTTCAGGGACACTCGGACGCGCAGCAGTTGCCGACTGCATGGCCGCAGGGTTCGGTACGGCACCAACAACTCTCGGCCCAGCTGTCTGCGTCCCCGAAACCTTCGCCACAGCAGTCTCTGCACCAGTTGACCTCACCACAACTGTATGGGGGCAGGCAACCCTCACTTCAACAGTCTGCGCACCAGCTACCCTCACCTCAGCAGTCAGTGCACCAGCTGCCCTCACCTCAGCTGTCTGCACACCAGTTACCCTCACCTCAGCTGTCTGCACACCAGTTACCCTCGCCGCCACATCAGTCCGCATGCAGGCAGTCCCCTCCGCAGCAGTCGGCACACCAGCTACCCTCACCACAACAGTCTGCTCACCTGCAACCCTCACTACAGCTGTCTGGCCACCAGCTGCTCTCGCAACAGCTGTACGCACAACTGAAATCCTTACCAAAGCCAGCTATGCATCAGCGCTCCTCACCGCAGCAGTCCGTGCGTAAGCAACCCTCGCCGCACCAGTCCGCGCAGCAGAAACTCTCGCCGCAGCAGTCTCCGCATCAAATTGCCTCGACGCAGCAGTCTGGGAGCAAGCAGTCGTCGCCGCAGCTCCACGCTCACCAGCAATCTTCCCCGCAGCAGTCCGCCACAGCTCACCCGAAGCCCTCACTGCAGCATCTCTCGCAGCGGAGGAGGTCACCGCAGCATGTGACGCGTGCGCTGCCGTCGCCGCAGCAGCAGCTGTCACATCAGCAGCAGCAGCAGCAGCAGCAGCAGCACTTTGCCGACACTCTGTGTCAGTTCGCGTCTATGTCACCCAAGCAACGGTTACCGGTGGCGACAGCCAAAACAGCAGAGCAATCGTGTGGGAACAAGGAAGGCTTCATGGCAGCCATTGGCCTGATTACCCAGAGTGCACTTACCGGTAAAGCTGTGAAATATGTGCTATAGATTTATATTTGTATTTTAGCCATTGCTAGATGTGATTATCTTGAAATTGAAGCATTTGTACTGAATACCGTGCACTAATTTAATGTAAATGATTTTAGTAAAACAAATGAAATCATGAAAGGAAAGAAAATTTGAGAATTTTTGCAGAATATCTTGCCATTATTCATACTAAATGATCAATTATGTGCGTACAAGTTTGCGCTTTGATCGTAATCATATTGCTACATGTAAGTTTCTCTGGTTATTATTAACAGAATTGCAGGCAAGGAAACTAGAGCGAAAGCGTCGAAGTACAGCCAATCCTGCCTACAATTACCCCTTTGAACCCGGTGTAAGTGTCAGAGGGGAATAGCAGTATCTGTGGTTTTGCACACACAATTATGGACTTTCGATTTCATGGTCATGATAGATTCTACGTAAATTCATCTGATTTTTTTGGCAAGATTATCTGATTTTTTGTGCATTGAGCATGTGCTCCATCCTTTCTGTCTTTTAAATTATAGAGTCTTGGTGTATTGTTGTAAAACTTACTTTGAATCACTTGCAAGAGAATTGCAATAGCAATCGGTAAAAGTTTGTTTATTTTTTAATTCAGCAGAAGAAGGTTGTGAAGGGATATATGCTTGGTTCAAGTCCCATTGCATCAGCATTCAAGAGACCTAGAGGTAAGTATACATTTAAGAATACCGCATTGAGAGAACATCACTATCACGATATTATTTACTGCCGGATGTGGTGAGATTCGTTAGCACTGACCACGGTTTTCATTCTTACCTATCTATCTCCCTTGGGCATTTGATAGCTCGATTGACAGATGACTGGGTTTCGTCACATACAACGTCGTTTCGAAATAACAGTCTGTGTGTTAATGATAACTGGTCGCTACATGTGAGTGGAGGCTCTATAGCTGAATGACGACGTTAAATCCTAACATGGTTATTTGTAAAGCCGTTAGAAATATCTGGGCAAATACAGTGTAATGCGCTCGCTTGGTGATTGTGGCAGCACATGGATAGAGTGCCTCCCTCTTCTCCTTTCACATGAGTGACCTTCTCTCCGCGCGCGCTCGCTGTCTGTCCTCGTGTGCGATGGCGTCATCAGGCGCCCTGTGAAGATGCTTACGTTGACTGGCATCCTACGGGGAAGACGCTTGGGCATGTTAGGCCTGACCATTGTGTGTGACCCGCGTGACAGGTCCAGCTGTGCGAACTCGCTCTAGGCCCCGTTACAGGCTCTCTCTGAAACGTATAAAGAGAAAGAGAGAGGAGGCTGACCTGCGTGGGGCCGGTGTGGAGGAGGAGGCCCACAAAGACGAAGGAAACCTCTGTGCAGGTAGACTCCCGGTTAGTCGATGTATGCTGATTGTACTGCATGCTGACACTGGATGGCGCCACTAGCATGTCAACATTTGTCTTCCCTGGCTACTGCATTATCTACTGCCGTGTCTGGTCTGTTAAGCTGATTTATTTACTCTTGTGCGCTTGGTCGCTTGCTGTCGTAGGATTTGGCTGCATTCCTAAACGTGTTCCACATGTAAGTAGAAGCAGAAATTGTAGTATGGGGCTGGGATCCTGCAGTGTACGATTAATGTGGAACATCGGCACGACGGCGGAAGCCACAAACAGCATTTCGGAAAGATGCGTTGCTGACGCCTGTGTTCCTCCATTGCTTACAGTTGTGCTAGAAACTCCCACCGGTTGAAGCAGTTGTTGCTCATTGTCTATTATGTTGCCATTTGAGATGGAATTGTTTGCGAAAAAACGGCAGACGTAGAAAAACGCTTCTTACTTTGCTTATCACCCTCCGTAAAACTCGATGACAGCAATGGATCTGTTTTATTCTGTATCAGATGAAATGAATCTCCAGGGTAGCGTGTTGTGATAACTGATACAATCGGAATAATTGTGCCAAAGCTATTCTTCTGTTGAGAGAGTTGTGGTTGTTAGGGGTGTCTCCCTGTGTATCCATGCTTTTAATGTTACGAATTTGCAGTAACCTAACCTGTTCCAGTATTTTACAGAGTGGATGGCTGGGTCAGCAGAAATATATATTTGTACTTTTCGATGTACATTGAGCAATTAGTAAATTGATTTATTAACAAGCTAAACATTGGAATGAAGATCTCAAGTTCGTATGATCTTGATAAGGTTATAAGATTATCTGATAAGTTTCTCTTCTCATCAGTTTCGGTTAAGTTGATGAGAAAATGCAGAACTTCTATCACTGTAGCGCTAATCTAATATGATTCGTAATGCAATCAAACCTGTGTTAGCGGTTAGTAGCTCTACTAGACCGGACACCTGTCTATAAAAGGACACTTTTAGCATTTCCTTTTAGTGACCCTTAATATAGAGGTCTGACTGTAGCTATTCTTACCAAGGGATCAGTCGCATTTGTTGGCCAAATTTCGAAATCTCGTCATCAAAGCTACAGTCGTCCCACCTCAAGAATCAGTTGGATTTGGCACTTTAAGACAGGCATCGGGACAACGCATGTCACGATGACATGCGTCGTGACGTGACGTTTGTCACGATGATGTGCATTGTGAGGAAACGTGTCACGATGACGCTTGTCGTGACGAGACGTGTCACGGTGACACGCGTCGTGACGAAACGTGTCACGATGACGCTTGTCGTGACGAGATGTGTCACGGTGACGCGCGTCGTGATGTGACGTGTCACGATGACATGTGTCATGACGTGATGTGTCACGATGATGCGCGTCGTGACGAGATGTGTCACGATGACATGTGTCATGACGTGATGTGTCACGGTGACGTGTGTCGTGACGAGACGTGTCACGATGACATGCGTCGTGACGAGACGTGTCACGATGACGTGCGTCGTGACGAGACGTGTCACGATGACATGTGTCATGACGTGATGTGTTACGGTGACGTGTGTCGTGACGAGACGTGTCACGATGACATGCGTCGTGACGAGACGTGTCACGATGATGCGCGTCGTGATGAGACGTGTCACGATGACGTGCGTCGTGACGTGACGTGTGTCACGGTGACGCGTGTCATGATGAGATGTGTCACGGTGATGTGCGTCGTGACGAGACGTGTCACGATGACGCTTGTCGTGATGTGACGTGTCACGGTGACGCACGTCGTGACGTGATGTTTGTCACGATAACGCGCGTCGCGATGAGACGTGTCACGATGACATGCGTCGTGATGTGACGTGTCACGATGACGTGCGTCGTGACGTGACGTGTCACGATGACGTGTGTCGTGACGTGATGTGTCACGGTGACGGCCATCACAATGAGACGTGTCACGATGACGCGCATCACAATGAGACGTGTCACGATGACGCGCGTTGTGACGTGACGTGTCACTATGATGCGCATCACAATGAAACGTGTCACGATGACGCGCGTCGTGACGAGACGTCTTCATTGGCACTCGGCGAGGGCATGAAGCGTCTCAGTGTTTCTCTTCTTGTCTCCGACAGGACGGCCGCCCCGGATGAGCTCGCCACACGGCAGCCAGCCGACGACGCCCGATCGTGACCCATCGCCTGTCAACGGCATCGACAACAGTGCCTTTGCGTACGAGAACGGGGTAAGCTGGGCCTGGGTGTTGAAGGAGAACGGGGTAGGCTGGGCCGGGGTGTTGAACGAGAACGGGGTAGGCTGGGCTTGGGTGTTGAACGAGAACGGGGTAGGCTGGGCTGGGGTGTTTAACGAGAATGGGGTAAGCTGGGTCGGGGTGTTAAATGAGAACAGGGTAAGCTGGGCTGGGTTGTTAAACGAGAATGGGGTAAGCTGGGCCGGGGTGTTAAACGAGAACGGGGTAGGCTGGGCTTGGGTGTTAAACGAGAACGAGGTAAGCTGGGCCGGGGTGTTAAACGAGAACGAGGTAGGCTGGGCCGGGGTGTTGAATGAGAACAGGGTAAGCTGGGCTGGCAAATATGAACAATCATGAGATTAGTATTATATGCCTGAAAACTGCAGTCGAGAATGAGATGAATCAATTTGGATAATGCAAACGCGAATGGGTGAAATTTGTCTGTAAATCTTTGGGAGGAGGGAGTGAACAGTCAATAAAGCAGTGGCATTCAGCTTCGATCGATTTTTGCCTAAATTCTTCCGATGTCTTGTATTGATGTACAGAACAGGGTGACCTCTCTCATGCGCATAAAAAGCGGGTAAAAATTGTGAGGTTTGGTTTCAATTCTATGTGGGCCTTCCACCGAATTCAAACTAAATTTCCCAATTTGACCCTGATTTGCGGCAGCAGAAATACGCTCAGTCTCACAGGGGAAATCAAATGGAGTGGTCACCCTTACAGATGATGCACATGTAGCTATGTATGTGACGTACTATGCAAGCTGCTATCCTCACAACGTGAGCTCCTTCTCACGGCCTTCGTTTCCACGTTAAACCTTCGTAGCGTGCACCGTAACCGTAGCAACCGCCTCTGTCAGCAGGTCTCCGCGCATCCCGCGTGACGGTCCTCTCTTCTTTTTTTCTTCGATTCTTCTCGTAGGCCGCGACGCCCACTGCCGCAGCCGCCGCCGCCCCCTCCGCCGCCACTAACCACCCTCCTCACGAAACCTCCTGTGCCACGTGTGGGCGCGGTGGTCAGCTACTGCCGTGCGACTCGTGCACTAAGGTCTATCATCTGCGATGCCTGGACCCGCCTCTCTCCTCTGCTCCTCGCGGCATGTGGGCATGTCCGAAGTGCAAGGTACCCATTCGCATGCAGGCGACCGGTGCGGGAAGACCCATGTCTCTGGTTTCGACGTCGCTCCACTAGTATTGGATGATTTAATCTAAACACAGGGCTGATACTGAAACAATCGACAACCACTGTTGTGTTTGTCAAGCTGCAGTAATCGTCATTGTACCGCTAGTTGGAATCAAACCTTGCACTCTAGTGACGCATATCGGTGAGTGCGCCACTTGAGACGAGTGCGAACGCAGTGATGTCGAAGCAGGAAACCGAGGGGTCTTTCTCGAACCGTCGCTCCGTCTTTTAACAATTGACTTTCCCAGTAACTCGGTGTGTGCTGTGCTGTATTTCTGACCTTTTATGGTAGTCTGCACACGTAGATGTTGGCTGTTGGTAAAAGCTCTCCGTGAAAAGCCAGTGTTTGGTACTGATTTTAACAAGCAGTCGAATAACATTTGTAGTCTTTCTACACCAAGTTTCCTTAGCTTCGACTTTTGAAGCATATCTCTTGTCTCTATGCCACCGCAAAGAATGTTTCACTGTACAGCAGGTGCAGTTGACAGTTTTCAGACAATACGAAGAGACTAGTGCATGAAGTCTCTGCAAGTCCCTCCGTGTTGACAGTAGCATTTGTGAGACTACGTAGTGACTATGGTGGCCCAGTGTTATAATAGTTTATCACAAGTGTTCGACGTGGCCCACTGTTATAATACATAAACATAACCGTATACCGCTGAGGATGGTGGCCCAGTGTTATAATTTAGTTTATCACAAATCTTCGACGTGGCGCACTGTTATAATACATAAACATAACAATATACCATACACACGTCCATAGACCATACACACGTCCATAGACCATATACCATAGACCATACACACGTCCATACCATATACCATAGACCATATACACGTCCATAGACCATGTACCATAGACCATACACACGTCCATAGACCATATACACGTCGAAGACTTGTGTTAAACTATTATAACACGGGGCCACCATACTCAGCAGTATATGGTTATGTTTATGTATTATAACAGTGGGCCACGTCGAAGACTTGTGATAAACTATTATAACACTGGGCCACCATACTCAGCGGTATATATGGTTATGTTTATGTATTATAACAGTGGGCCACGTCGAAGACTTGTGATAAAGTATATAAACTATTATAACACTGGGTCACCATACTATGGTGTGACAACACGATCACAGTCTGTGTTTCGTGTGAGGCGATTTAATGCACGTCGAAGATTTTTCTTGACTATTCTCATCATTGCAGCTGATGAATCGGTCAAGTCAGCCATGGACAGGAACACTAGCCATTGTCCACTCTTACATTGCTCACAAAGCAGGTAAAAACCGTGCACAGATATTCATGCTACGTTATGCTACCACAAACCGAGCAACGATTCTGTAAATAGTTTTTCTAACCGATCACCGCTAGCTTACATGTTTGTTGCCATATTATTGCATTTCGCGTTTGCCTATACTGTATATATATTCTTTGCGTTACTATTGATGCGCTTTAACTATATCCTTTCCCCCTGCGGTGCAATGAATGAGAGCTTACGTAAACTTGCAGGGAAAGAGGAAGAGAAACGAAAGCTTCTCAAAAGATCAGTGGAGTTGAAGAGTGAGCGACAGCAGTTAGAACTCAGGGCTAAGCAACTTACTAGTCAAATCACCGTAAGTGGAGCCTTGTAATCACCTGGAAGCTTTGTTACATTAACAGCAATATACAGGGTTCGTAGCGGGTCTTCCAAAGTCTTATAAGTACTTATTTTGCCAAAAATAAAATAAGGGCCCTTATTAGTACTTATTTTTGGTGAAATCTTAGAAAAGTACTTAATAGTTCTTATTTTTTGCCAAAGGACCATTTTTATAAGCTGGAATAATTAAATCTGCTGTGCAAATGTGTATATTAATATTATTAGTGTACTATAATAGTCGGTGATCTATCAGAAATCACGTAAAAAAGTCTTATTTTGGCCTCCAGAAAGGGTCTTATAAGTCCTTATTTCAACAGGTGTCTTACTACTATGAACCCTGATATAACGTAAGAATACCTAGTTGAGTAGAAAGTCGAGCACAGATCACGAATGGAGAATTGAGTGAGATGAAAATAAAGTGTTCTTTGGCTGTCAAACGCTTATGAAAGAAAGAGAGAGAGAGAGAGAGAGAGAGAGAGAGAGAGAGAGAGAGAGAGAGAGAGAGAGAGAGAGAGAGAGAGAGAGAGAGAGAG
>NW_014577237.1:302832-315137 GCF_000485595.1 Priapulus caudatus
GCAGAGACTGTAGGAGCGTGGCTTCCATCTGCAGCCTCCCGGCATCCGGCGTGACAAGCAGAGACTGTAGGAGCGTGGCTTCCATCTGCAGCCTCCTCCCGGCATCGGGCGTGACTAGCAGAGACTGTAGGAGCGTGGCTTCCATCTGCAGCCTCCTCCCGGCATCGGGCGTGACTAGCAGAGACTGTAGGAGCGTGGCTTCCATCTGCAGCCTCCTCCCGGCATCGGGCGTGACAAGCAGAGACTGTAGGAGCGTGGCTTCCATCTGCAGCCTCCCGGCATCGGGCGTGACAAGCAGAGACTGTAGGAGCGTGGCATCCATCTGCAGCCTCCTCCCTGCATCGAACGCGAAGCACCAACACTGTAGGAGCGAATCCTCATCCTTTGCTCACCACGGGGGTCCATCTTAACAGCTAGGCAGCTTCACGAAGACCGTAGAACGCGAACCGCCGATCAAATGTAGGATCGAGGCTTCGTTCACCTACTCGCTGTGGCTTCCATTCGCAGCCTTCAGTCGCATGAGGGCTGGCGGGTGTGACAAGGCAAGGCTGGTGGGGCGAACCCACGTCCCGTGCTTGCCATGGCCTTTGTTTGAGCAGCTTGGCAGCTTTGCCAAGGCCATCAAAGGCAATAAGCCTGAGTTGTCGGAACGTGGCTTCCTTCTCTTGCTTGCTGTGGCTTCCATCCACAGCCTCCTGTAGCATGAAGCTTGTCAGGTAAGGTGAGCGAAAGTTGTTAGAGCGAAACCTCAAACATCGTCTCATGGGTGGTGAGCATTGCGCATCGTCTTCGGACAGAGCGCCCCGCGCGAACATGCGTGGCATCGTGCACACGCGACACCTGCCTTTAGTTGTTGCCTGGCAGAGAATTTTTTTGTAAATAGAGTCAAAATATAATAGTAATTTTGTGATACTTGGAAGTAGAGTCGTGTTGGACTGTAATTCATTGTAAAGGCATGCCATCATATATGTATAAGGGACAACAGGGAATCACACCAGCAATTTTGTACTAGTGCATATCCTCCTACACCAGCTGGCCTTCCGAGCTCAGCAGGCGTAATTTACTTTTTATTATGTAGGAGGGAAGAATTGATTGTGCCAGCACGGCATTTCATTCGATGTCTGGGGCATCGAGTAGAATGTGATACACCTAACAAGCTTTCCACCAGGTGGGGTTGTGAGGGCAAAATGTAATGAAATTTTCTTAGTAATGGCAGTGAGGTGTTGAGTGTAATTATCTCAGCAGAGATCGCGATGCGAGACTTTGTTAATAGTCCGTGGCTACGCATCCGGTCCCAGGCTACGCGTCCGGTCATATATTTCTTATGTAAACTCAACTATATTTTTTCAGTAAAAAACAATAAACAATAAGTTTTTTACCATAATATTACTTACCTTTAGGTATTTTATCAAAAAAAAATGCGTTTTTGTAACTTTTGAAGCAATAGTAAATCCAGTAAAATCAACGATTTAAAGGGGACGTGGCCTAATCGTGACGTGGATTTGGAAATCTGCGCCGAGCTTTGTAATGGATGACCGGTCGCGTAGCCACTGCGTTGTTAATAATCTTGTCAGAGTCTATCCTCTTGTGTCGGCTAAATCAAAGATGGTTGTACAGCTGCACGACAGTGTGACAGGTAGTGAATGTTGAGACGTGCTTCAGGCTGTTATCAGTGTTTTGCGTCTATACTTCATAGAGTCCCAGGGACTGACGTTTTGGTATGCAGGTTCGTCTTAGTGGTTGCACATACGCTGTGTAATGTAAAATTACAAAGCTAGCCATTTGATATTGAGTAACAGAAGGCGTGTGAAAATATGTCTATCTCTGTGTTTGTCTCCGTTTCCCTATTTTCATTTCGATTTAGTGCGTCCATACGTGTGATCATTTGTCTTTCTTGTTGTGTGTTTTTGGTCTCTGTATTAATTCCATTGTTTGTTTATCAGTTATAGCTTGGGTACGCCTTGGTATATTCCCGTTGTTATTGTCGGTTCCACTCTGTGGGTTTCATCTGCTTGTACTGTTTGTTTGTAACACTGTCTTTTCCTGTGAGTCGCATTTATATGTTAATTCATTCATTATTCTACTGTTTTGTGCTTTTGTCATTTTCTGTACGGTCTTTTATCGGTCACGCTTAGTATGACCTTCATTCTGAGTTCATTCTAGTGTTTGTTCATCTGTGGACGTTTTTGGTCTCTACGTCTGTTCTCTCCGTTCGTTCCAAATGTTCTCTACGGTTGTTCAGTGGTTACACGTTCGTTCAATCTTTTCTTTACGTTCATTCATTATATTATGTTTTTCGTTCGTTCTCTACGTCGTTCATTATTTTCTATATTCTCTACCTTCGTTCCTTATGTTCATTCTCTACGTTTGTTCAGTCTGTTCTCCGCCTTCGCTCAGTATGTTCTCTACCTTCGTTTCCTATGTTCATTCTCTACGTTTGTTCAGTCTGTTCTCCGCCTTCGCTCAGTATGTTGTCAACGTTTGTTCCCTACATTCGTTGTCAACGTTCGTTCCCTACATTCGTTGTCAACGTTTGTTCTCTACATTTGTTGGCTACGTTCGTTTCCTGTATTCTCTACGTTTGTTCAGTACGTTCGTGTAGTACGTTCGTTTAGTGTGTTCGCTATATTCGTTCTCAACGTTTATTCTGTACCTTCATTCGTTCCCCGCATGGAGCTCAGTGTTTGCTGAGTCTGCACGATAGGTGGCGCAGCTGCTGCTGAGTGGTGTTCGCGTGGGTGCGTGGGTGGCATCACAGACGTCAGGATGGCGTGTAGCCAGCCACCGCAGTAGCTCTGCGAGTCCTGCGTCGCCCATGGATGGTCGTCTCTCAGCAGTCTCTGTCAGTCTTCTTCTGGCGTGTGTTTTAGCCTTATAACAACGTTCTGCCTCCACCGATTTTCTTATGACATGAAATATCCCAATTTTATCTGTACAGTGCGGGCGCGTTTATCGCGCGGTGTGTGTGTGTGTGTGTGTGTGTGTGTGTGTGTGTGTGCGTGCGTGCGCGCGCGCGTGCGGGTGTGCGTGCGTGCGCGCTTGTGTGTGTACGTGCGTGCTTGCGTGCGCGCGCTTGTGTGTGTGTACATGCGTTCGTGCGCGCGCTTGTGTGTGTGCACGTGCGTGCTTGCGTGCGTGCGTGCTGGTGTGCGTGCGCGCTTGTGTGTATGTACGTGCTTGCTTGCGTGCGCGCGCTTTTGTGTGTGTACGTGCGTGTTGCGTGCGCGCGCTTGTGTGTGTGTACGTGTGTGTTTGCGTGTGCGCGCGTTTGTGTGTGTGCGTGCGCGCGCGCGTGTGTGTGCGTGTGTGCGCTCGTGTGTTTGTGCGCGTGGTGCGCACGCGTGTCTGTACGTGCGTGCTTGCGTGCGTGCGTGCGCGTGTGTGTGCGAGCGCGTGTGTGTGCATCTGAGCGTGAGCACGAAGCTGAGTGACTTTTGTAAATAGTTGTTTATTTATGACGCAATCTCCTACGAGTGGCGCCACGCAGGCCCGCGCATTCACACTAGCGTGATGGTCGCGTGCGTGCGTGCGTGCGTGCGTGATTCGCCTAAGTGATTAACAGCTGGTTATGGTGCGTATAGGCGAGAGTATATATCCTGTTGCTGCGATAGTGACCGCGTGCGGTGTAGACCTCATGGTTCAGGGTTCACAGTTCAGGAGTTTAAGTCGCTGCAGCCAGAGGTTCATCACAATTCGCAGCCTCCAGCGCCCTCTATTGACAGACCTCCCCCGCCCCCGTGGCGTTTCCGTAGGCCGTAGCTGGCACTGCCGGTGTAGGGACCGGGTGACAGCTATAGCGGACACAGGAGCCGTGCTCAATCGTGAAATTATCGCACATGACAGCGTTCTGTCGCGCAAGTTTGATGTACGCGAGACGCGCTGATGAATTTTGCAAACAAATGTGTTAGTTAATGTATGTTCGGTCGTCTGGATAAATACGCACGGTGAAATTCGTTTGTTCGTCTGCGGGATGTGTGGACATACATGACGCAGTATTATTTCACTCCCCACCGATTTCATTTGTTTGTACAGTTGTACATACGTTTTGTGTGGAAATCGCGAGTGACGTAGTGGTATGATTCTATGTATCGTCAGTAAATGTGTTGTGAATAACAGTAAAAGTCTGGCGGTAAGGCAGGCTAACCCAGTTTGCATTGATTGAAATGACGTAAATATATGATATGATGTGTGTAGATGAGGTGTATCTTGTGTTGATGTAAAAATGATGTTTTGTTACTAAAAAACAACGAGACTGATGTATGATTAAAGCGAATTTTGCATGAAGTAGCTGTCTTTTCTCGCGTTTTATCGTGTCTATACAGACCACACGTGTATCTGCTTTACCGTATACACAGAGGAGAAATCTGTCGCTAAAGTGTAAGATACATGTAGATCTATTCTAAGGAGTTCCTGGCCTTCGTTGATTCTAAACAAATTTCGGAGTCTGTTTAGATTTAGGTCTGTTTAGGTTAGATACAGCGGAATCTGTCGCTGGCGTTCAGGTATATCTGCAGTCGGAAATATCAACCTAGTTAATTGCCTTATAGATATTGACCAAGTTCATAAACCAGATGAAAGACCGGATACCAGAGAAGCGTCGCCTGAGAGGTGTTGATCCTGCCCACTAAGCGCGAATCTTGCGCGCAGTTCCGCGGCAAGGCGCACGCGACCGCGGGAACGTCCTACGAAAGTATCACGCGCTGGCAGCTTCTGATCCGTGCGCCAAATCGAAAGGCCGGCGCACTGATCAATTGCTGCCAGCGAACAGTCTCTAATTTTAGCGGGTCTAATTCACTAGCAAACATATGCACACACCATCGCGCAGGCCTAATAGCGATGTTTCACGTGACGTCATAGATCAGGTAACGTGTATTTGTTATGTGTTGTGGTTGGCAGAAGCAAAGCCTGCTGCTTGACATTTACAGATGAATGACCACATGTTCTGATAGAAAGCGCTGTTTATGTAGTGCACGTACACGTGCGTGCTGCGTGCGTGCGGACGTACATGTGCGTGCATGCGTGCGTGCGAACTTACACGTGCGTGCGTGCGCGAGCAGCGAGCTTCCCTGACTGAGCCGAGCTGGCTCCGCGCTGTGTATCCTTGCGTCAGGAAGGGGGCAGCAAGCGGCGTGATCATCGTCCTGAGCTGTGTATCCTTGCGTAGACTTCTGACCGAGCTCCGCTACACCCTACATGGTCAGCTAGCAGGGCGGACAAGCCGCCAGCAGCTAGAGAGCAGTGGGAGGGTGCGAGCTTCCCTGACTGAGCCGTGTTGCTTTGGAGCTTGACGCCGCAGCTTATATACAGCCGTGTGATACCACGTGGTCACAGTCATGTGACCCCACGTGTGACCTGCAGGTGTCCAGTCCAATTAAACAATAGGTCAAGTGGTGCAGCAAGGCTTGCCTTTCCATCGTGCTAGCCCACGGGCTACGAAGCGTAACGTCTCAAGTTGAGCTAATGCTGACGCATGCTAGCTATAGTTGTATGTTTTACAAGCGGGTCGAATCAGCTACACATGAAACATCGCCTATTGCATCGAGAATCACTGAAGAACTGCTCCGTCAATCACTGCGAAACGGCGAAATATACAGCTTTGCCTGTATAGCCTCCAAATCCATGAGTGTGCTCGCGAGCATGGTGTGTGCGTTGCGTGCGTCCGTGTGGGTGCACGTACAGTGCGTTGCGTTTGCGTCGGCGGAGTGTGGCAGTGCATGTATACGGTGGTGCGCACGTTACACGTCGTTGGCAGTGAGTGGCGTGCGTGCGTGCTGCACGTACACGGCGTGCGTGCTGAGCGTGCCTAGTACATGTGCGGCGTGCTGCTGCGTGTGAACTTACACGTGCGTTGCGTCCGTGTGTGTGCAGTACACCGTGCGTGCGTTGCGCGCTGTGTAAAAGTACATGTTTCGTGCCGTGCGTGCATGTGCGCTGCCGTACACGTGACGCTGCATGCCGTGCGTGCATGAGTGCTGTGTGTGGTGACACGTACACGTGCGTGCGTGCGTGGTACGCGTACACGATTGCGTGCGTGCGCTTGTAGGTCGAACAATATCACTCGATCTGCTTGCTACCAACCGTAAATATGGATAAACAGCAAAAAATACAGAAAACAAGAAAATAATTAAAAAAACCAGACGGATTCCGAGTTCCAACGACATTTCGCAGTGTTCGTCTCTGCTCTATTGCGGTTCAGCTATCGAGGCATTGGGGTATTTGTTTTATGGATGTGCCTTGAATACACTGATGGCGCATTAAGAGTGGAATTTGCGAGAGCATCGTCACGAGTAAACATCTGGAGTGGCATGCGGTGGGCAGTAGTCATGACGGTATTAGGGTTATTTCCATTTTATTATAGTTTTTCGTGCGCTTTTAGATGCCAAACATTTTCAACGATGTTACGATGACATTTTGCTTACCAGCAAACGCTGTGTCAAGTCAGTCAGTTGCCCACGGAATTCAGACTAAGCGGAATTCCAGCTGATTCCCCCATATGTATTCCCTGTTTTGTATTTAATGGCCAACAGGGGGAGCGTGCCGCTGCAAATTTGAACAGCATAGTTAAGCGACAGGTACACTACACAGGTAGAGCGTTAATTATAATTACATGTGGCAAGCTGCGGAGTGTAGGTGTGTGTGTGTGTGTGTGTGTGTGTGTGTGCGTGCGTGCGTGCGTGCGTGCGCGTGCGTGTGTGTGTGTGTGCGTGCGTGTGTGCGTGTGTGTGTGTGCTTATATATAATGTACTTAATATTAATAACGGGATTTTGTATGTAATCACCTGCGTTGCTGCTGCTGCTGCTGCTGCTGCTGCTGCTGCTGCTGCTGCTGCTGCTGCTGCTGCTGCTGCTGCCTCCCAGCCCGGCAATATCTGCGCTGCAGCAGCCCCCACCATGCACTCATCCTGACGCACCGTGGTGCACATAAATACGTAATGCCAGCGCAGCGGAATCATAGCGCAGGCAAGTTGGACAATGAATTATAAAAGAATTATGGCAGAAGTGGTAAATGGCAGCTGCTTCTATACTTGCTCGAGGGACGCGGTTTACTTTTATTTCGGTTCTTGATTGATGTTCACGGAACATCGGTGCGCGTGCATCGTTGCGTGGACTTGTCGTGGTCGCGTGTTTGTTACCACAGGTGTAACTACTGCGAGATATCAATATATGTACGAAGCTGCCAACGGGGGCGATGGAATGCATTTGTCCGACTGACGTGAATTTTTCCTATGAGAAATCTAGAAAATGTAGAAGCCCTAGGGTATCCATGAAAACGGGGGTGGTCAGAGATGTCGCTACGGGGAAACGCGGTCGGCGACGGAGAAAAAGGTCAACGCACACGAACGTTGTCGTGTTAGAAACGCGTCTATTTTGACCCTCTCCCTCTTTATCGCGTTGTGTGTGCGCGTGCGTGCGTGCGTGCGTGTGTTTGTGTGTGTGCGCATGCGTGCGTTCGTGGGCGTGCGTGCGTGTTTGTGTGTGTGCGCGCGTGTATGTGTGTGTGCGCGTGCGTGCGTGTACGTGCGTGCGTGCGCGTGCCTGCGTGGGCGTGCCTCCTGTATTAACTGTATAGATATCTGAAGCCCGGCGCACACGTGACGTTCACGTTACTCAGTAAAATGATGCATGCGTCAAAAATGAAAATACTCACGTGTCCGCCGGGCTTAACCGAACATATTTATCAACAACGGTCTATCGTGTGGAGCTACTACATGCCTACGTATACGTAGGTCTATACATACGGCATACGTATATCTGAGCGACATGTAATCAAGAGTCCATAATAGAAAATTATTGACTATTTTATGGGAAATTTTTCTATTATGTACTCTTGATGTAAAACAGCTAATAGGGACTAGTGGAATACTTGGCCGCACGCTAAATCCAACTAAATTTGTGCGCGCCCGGGCGTGTTGCCTGCTGTAATAACCAAATGTGTGCGTGCTCGAGTGTGTGCGCGCGTGTGTACGTGCATGTGCGGATGCCGTCTGTACGTCTATGCGTAATTTTCTACAAGGTCATGAGTATCGCTTTAAGAGGTGAATTCTCCTGCCGGGTCATGAGCGAATATGAATAATGGTTTACGGCCATTACATAGGCCGTGATCTATCTCGCTTCCGTAATCTTTTAATTTCGTTACTTTCATTGTTTGCGTCTGGCGTGCAAGGGCTTCATTACGTTGTGAATACAATGGCGGATTATAGGATAACAGCAAGGCGTCCGCTGGCCGTGTTATGAGCATTTAATTTGTTGTTGCGTGGCGTCAACCGATATTTGCGGAGATCCTAAAACGCGAACGTGTAAAGTTAACGTTACGTATGCGCATAATTTACGCCGCCCGCTTTCTTAGAGAAATTTAGCAGGCCACTTCTCTACTGGGGGCCGATACATCGATCCAGTTTTCGATTATGCAAATGATTTTCGCTTTCGGCGTCTATCAATACGCTTCAATGAGATTACGAAGAGGAATAAATTTCACGGTGACGTTATGTTTTCAATGAAATTCGAACGCACAAGATTCGTTACACTTCGGAGCATTCCTCGCCCACGATAAAATAAAGATGGCGGCGGAGGCTGTTTCTTAGATGTAAGACGATGAGTTACCAGCGTAAGAGCTTTTTCCGTCTAATTATATTAACTACGTTAACGCAGAAGCTGCGTTGATAGAACGTCCTAAATTTTTCGAATACGTAATGTCTCTGGCGGTAAGGTAATGCATGAACGTTCCCCGGATGAAAGATATGGTGACGGAGTTAAAACATTTCTGGGGAGAAAACGGTCATCTCTATGAAGATCATGACGCTTCTACATCGTATGACATCGCACGGGAATAATTCCACGCAATGGAGATCTTATAGTTGATAAAAAGCTTTTACGATCAATTTTATGGTCGAAATCAAGGTAGCACTAAAAATCTAGCGGTGATATGATGATCAGAGGCGATATCACGTGAGCGGTGCGCAGAGTCACGTGAGCCACGTGGGAAATCACGTGATCAGCATCAGACGTCACGTGAGCAGCGCTGGCACCATATAATCTACAGAGCGGCGGAGGCATTCGCTTTTCCTTTTAAGATAATGCTACTTAATTTCCTTATGGGATCTCTTAGAATCGAGGCGTACGTTTATGAGCACGCATCTTGTAATGGCGTTCTAGTGATCATGTGCGTGATGGATGCACCTCTTGCTAAACATTCCACCTGCTTGTAAAGCGATATTAGCGTGATGCATAGCCCTCTTTATTTATTACTTTACTACTACTACTACTACTACTACTACTACTACTACTACTACTACTACTACTACTACTACTACTACTACTACTACTACTACTACTACTACTACTGCTGCCCCTGCTGCTACTGCTGCTGCTACTATACTACTCACCTATACTATACTACTACTACTACTGATACTAACTCTCTATATCGCTACTACTACTGCTGCTCGCTTGCGACTCTACTCACTACTACTCCACTACTCACTCATACTGCGCTGCATGCTGATACTAGCTACTACTACTACTACTACTACTACTACTACTACTACTGCTGCTACTACTACTACTACTACTACTACTACTGCTACTACTACTACTACTACTACTGCTGCTGCTGCTGCTGCTGCTACTACTACTACTACTACTACTACTACTACTACTACTACGTCGACCAAGGTGGGCATGATGCTTCCTTGAGTCGGGAACAACTTATTACAACATTACTTTATTATGCTTTATTATTTATTTCATTTATTTATTTTATATTATTATTATTTATTATTATTATTATTTATTTATTTTATTTTATTTATTGTTAATTTACGTGTACTTTATTATGCTTATTATTACTTTATTATGCCTAACCCTAACCTTAACCTAGCAGGTCCAGGTCAACGGTTATTATTTTCTTTCGGATTGCTCGTTGAGTTCCTTGGTTTAATTCAAATATATACGGTTTATATAAATACATGTGAACATCCTTATAAATACACAAAAACCAACATTTGTAGCATGGACGGGCGTAACGCAATTAAATATATAGTCATAGGTATTAGCCATTGCGAAATTTAATTAAAACTGGGTGTTCGCTATCGTAATCACGCGTCCACTTCAAAATACTGTATTTTTGTGTATTATAAAAGATTTTTTAATATTTACGACCATATTTGGTCACGCTGCGCAGTGATTTTCGAAGCGAATCACGTAGATTTCAGCATGCATCATGCCAGAGTAGGATGGGACGTCATCCGTGCCTGCGTGCGCGCACATATAATTAAAGGCGACCGGCATAATTATAATGTGCACACTTCACCGATCATTGCTGTAGCCCGTCTTCGGAATATATGATGCGTAGTGTGCGAGAGTTGACAGTTACTTCAGATATTTAATCTAAATTGTGTAGGTTCGGCCACGGGACGCAATTATGTTCGAGTGCAAATGTACAACGTGGCATTTCGGCAAGAAAAATTTCTTCTAGCAAGCGCCAGAAAGTAAAGCGAACACTGATGACGCAAACGCATAGATTCGGGATGAAACAGAGAGAGACGGACTGGAGATAGAGGGAGAGAGCGCAGTTGAGGTTACAGAAGTTGTTATCAGTGGAGGATATGCCGTAAACACTACAAAACCAATCGTTAATAATATAGGCGACACGGCTATAGAGAAAAAAATGGAGGGAGAGAGTTGCGAGTGTGCTGCTGAAAAATTCAATATGTATGAATACTGAAGACTAAGTTAGAGCAACAGATAGGAAGGATTCGATAGACAGAGGAAGCCATCGAACGATTGAACTACTATTATCTGTTGGGTACACGTTAAGCGATACTGTTGGGTACACAGTTAAGCGATGCGCAGGTGTTCTATGTGGCGCCATCTTTCGGGATATCATCACTCGTTAATCACCCTTGCGTGTATTTACATCCTTAAGTCCTGCAGTGTTCGTTTCCCTCTAAACGTATCATTCCCATATGCCATCATTTTCGTTCTTGTGTATATACCGCGTATCCCAACGGCTGCACTGTGTATATATCACCGTTACCTGTAACGCGTAGTTATACATACACAAACAAGCTGCTACGCCTTGATTTAAAATAAGGCTCAATGGCAGGCGCTTAGTCAAAGGTGGCAAAGGCGGGTGGGGGTGATTGCACTCGTGGTGAGCCACAAGCAAGATCATACCAAGAGTCCATAATAGAACATTTCCTGTTATGGACTCTTGATAAAATAGTCTGGTTATATTTCGGGCCCACTGTCAGTTTACTATATATATACACTGATTCTTTGCACAGAGCTGCTGCTGTTGATTTAATCTGTTAATTACGTCCTGTGAATTTATCATCATTTCCGCTTATCGTACGGTCGTTGTTGAAATATATCGGATTTAAAGATGTCGCCACAGTTTAACAAAATAGTCGTTACACTGATTTGATCAAAGTAGAACTTCGGTGAAAAGGCAGTAATAACAATAATTAGATGAAATACTCGTTAAGTACAGTCTCGATCGAACGTTCCCGCTATCTCTATATTAGTACGCGAACGACGCTTCAGATTCTGAATAACGTGAAGAATGCCGATTGTTTGCGCGCTCGTACCCTCACACCAGCCCACGGAATATGAATGCCAGTACTATATATCTGAATGGAATAACAAGCATGACGACAGAACAACGTCACTGGTTCGGGACATAATTTATACGCTAACGAATTTGCATAAATATCGCATTTCGTATATCGGTAACAAGAAATTGAATAGTGTCTAGTTGGCAGTCTCTAATGGCGCGGAGTGGTCCGCTATAGTGTGAACCGTGTAGCTACTGTCCCGTGCTGATCAATTTCCTTCTTCTCTCTCTCTCTCTCTCTCTCTCTCTCTCTCTCTCTCTCTCTCTCTCTGCTTTCCTTCTCTCCTCTCATCTTGCTGCTTTTTTTTTCTCCTTTTCTCTCTCGTCTCCATCCTCTCTCCTATCTCTCTCTTCTCGTCTCTTCTTCTCCTCTTGCCTCTCTCCTCCTCTCTCTCTCTTTCATCTCTTCTCTCTCCCTCTTGCTCCCCTCTCTCCTTCCTCTCCTCTCTCCTCTCTGCTCTCTCTCTCATCTCTCTATCGTCCTCTCTCTCTCTCTCTCTCGTCTCTGCCTCTCTCTCTTCTCCTCTCTCTCTCTCTCTCTCTCGTCCTTCTCTCTCCTCCCTCTCTTCTCCCTAGCTCTCTCTCTCCTCCTCTCCTCTCCTCTCCCTCTTCTCTTCCTCTTCTTTCTTCACCTCCTTCTCATCACTCTCCTCTCTCTCTCCTCTCCTCTCTCTCTCTCTCTCCTCTCTCC
>NW_014577237.1:319182-322652 GCF_000485595.1 Priapulus caudatus
GAGAGAGAGAGAGAGAGAGAGAGAGAGAAAGAATAAGAGAGGGGCCATAAGAGACGCGCGCATATATGCGCGCGCGTATGTGTGCGCTTGCGGAGAGACCATATGTAGATAGCAAATGCATACATCTACACCTGTACGCACATGTGCACGCAAACAAAGTTTATAATGTAGAGAGAGAGAGAGAGAGAGAGAGAGAGAGAGAGAGAGAGAGAGAGAGATTAATACCCATAGACAACCACCAGACGAACGGAACAGAGCAGTAATATCGGCAGAAAATATAGTGAACTATAGTGTGTCTGTATAGAATCAATAGATTCAACATGAAATGCATACTAGCTAACGCGCGTGCATGCACATAACCAGGATGCCTTTCCTGTACAAAATCGCCTCCTTCTCCCCCTCCCCCGTTGGTTCTCTTGCTCGCAAATTTTGTTTCACGTGTGCCTCCAACAAACATGGCAGAGGCTGCATGAATGAATGGCCGCAGCCACGGCGGATGAGACGGCGGGGGAGGGGGGGGGGCGTGCAGACGAGAAAGAATGATTACATGCTAAACACGCTCACGCATGTTCCTGCGGATTTCATTAAGGTCTCCTGGTCACGATACAATAAATAAAGTATGTACACACGCATGAGGAAATATCGACTTGAAATTATAATAATCCTCGAAGTAGTTTATATGCTATCCATCATTATAATTACAATACGCGTAACTGACAATTCTGTGCATTTGTGTGTATACCGTATTTCGCAGCTTTTACATGCTTTTCTCATGACACACGCTCTAGGGACACTCTTTTCTCAGAAAATATTTCCGAGCTTCCTCTAACGTCCTATAAGCTAAATGCCAATATAGCGGTTATAGACTATAGCCAGCTAAGATAAGGTGCCCAGTAGTTTTTAACACTGCCGTGCGTGTATTTATAATTAGTGCAACAGGAGGATAAAGTCTTGTTGAAAGTGGGTGGATGCGTAGGCATTTTTCGAGCAATCGTACACTATTATTAAGAGCCAACAACAGCGTAGCTGATATGTCTTTAATGTCATCAGCAGAATAGCCTACAGTATATATATACTAACCAATGCTATTAATGACGATGGATTATGGAATACAGGAACTTTGAGGGATAACCAAAACAAGAGCAAGACCTTATTTGTAGTGAGCATATACCTGGTAGTGAGAGGAACTACTATGCAGTCTTTTTGTTCTAATTTTCCTTAAGCTTTACTTTTTTCAGATCATTGCCTTCTGAATTTGAGTGCGTCAAATATAGCGCGCATCAGAGCGTGAACTTGAACATGTATCTATATGAAATTCCATTAACAAATTCATTTCGCGTATTGTGATCGCCCCACGCCGTAGCACTACATAGAAGGTGACCGCAGCCTGACCCGTATAAGACGTCGCGAGAGAATAATCAAGCATCCTTGAGAGATGACGCATGAGAAATATTCAACAATTCTTCTACGTATACAGCGTATTATTGCACGCTCGTCGCTCGCCCTCGCTGTCGGCGCACGCGCTGTGTGACGTCATGTCTACGGTGGTCACGTGCGCATGCGCTGTATCCCCACTGCTGTTGAGTTAGTGACGTCGTTCTCCTGTCGGTCCGCGCGCGTTATGCATGGACGCCAGAGGAGGCTTCACGGTATTATTTTTATCAACGATACGAATAAAGATGCGCATTTAAATACAGAGTTTGATACGGATTCGGAATCGGGTTTTGGATGCTGGTTTCGGACTCTAATAGAAATCGAATGTGTATGAATATCGGCGAAATGAATGTTTTGCGCGTGCTTTCCGTTACCATGGCGATGAGCGAGCGCGCCCGGCCGTGTGTTTGTCCGTCAGCAGTCTGCGTGTGCTCAGCGCAGAGTGACATGCTCGTGAATGAAAATATGGTGAAACGTCAAACCCCAGATGAATGACTTCTTCGAAAGGCGTCCATAATCATCGTCGTCCGCGGCATACACGTTACAATAACAACATTTAAATGTAATCAACCCGATATATCAACGACGATCTTATCCAAACATCCGGCGATGTGTGCTTTACTTTGGCTGTCATTACGAGTTTCCTATTCGACGCAAACTTGTTCGCTAGCCCGCTTGCGTTCGTTTGCGTAGACACGGGAGCTTCCTGTTCGATGTAGTCGGTAATTAATCGCGTGTCTATATAATTTAACTACGTCAGCATATTTATATTAATATTAATATAATCGCCGCACACAGCCAGCAGCATCGACTCTGTACCGACGTACGTACCGCAGAAATAACAGCCACGGCTTTATCCTCATAATGAAGGCGGTGTAATATTTCCTAATTAAAGCCGATCAAAGAGATGATAGATTGTAGCGCGCGCGCGTGTGTGTGTGTGTGTGTGTGTGTGTAGCCACCGCGCGATCGATAGCGCGTCGAGTCAGCGAGTGGCGAGCCAGCAGCAGCCACCAGTGAGCGGCGAATCGATAGCGCGTCGAGTCAGCGAGTGGCGAGCCAGCAGCAGCCACCAGTGAGCGGCGAGGCAGCAGCAGGCGAGTCAGTCAGCAGCCGCCACCAGCGAGCACATACATGTTACATACTCACGGAGGTATGCACTCTCCGTGAGTGCCCTCTGTCTAGTTCCATATGAGTCTGCTTCAGCTTCGCCGCACGGCGTAGGCCCCCAGTATCTCACCAGCGTGACTGATATTGGTGTTATATTGGTGGCCTACGCCGTGCGGCAAAGCTGAAGCAGACTCATGGGGAATTATCAATGTAAACCCTAAGTGTGAAGAAGCCGGCGCTTTCCTACAAGATAAATGAAAGTTATTTTTGCGTAATCAGTGATATTGTAACGACCGCAGTTGTCTGCTGACGAAGCCGCCGGCAGGGGGCGGTGTGTCGCGAGCCCCCCTACAACCGTGAGCCGTATTCCAACGACAGGGGGCGCTTTTGGCGAGTGCGACGGATGAGCTTAGTAATTATGCGCATCAGTATTCTACACACCGTAAACGTCAAACACACAATGAAACTCCGAATGTTAATGAGATTCCTCCTAGCATTCTTTTGTATCTACTTCTCAATCTCCCATTCCATCCATCTCCTATACCCGCTTCTTCCTTCATCTTCTCCACCCCTTCCCTCTGCCTTCGCTTCCCCCTTCGCTAACTCTTCGTCCTCTTCATCGTCTTCCCCTCTCCACGCCTCTCTCTTCACTCTTGGTGCTCTCTACTTTGAAAGTATAACATTAAGTGTATGTTAATACATCGGCGCGCAGTGCGAGCGCTGCTTCTGACAGCCATACTAATGACATAATAATGGGAGCACTCGCCATATTACCGCTAAACCGATGAGCCGTCGGTGTGTGTGTATGTGCGTGTGTGCGTGCCTGCGTGCGTGTGTGTGTGCATGCGTGCGTGCGGGCGTGCGTGTGTGTGTGTGCGCGCGTGTATGTGTGTGTACGTGTGTGTGTGTGTGTGTGTGTGTGTGTG
>NW_014577237.1:323055-324480 GCF_000485595.1 Priapulus caudatus
TCTCTCTCTCTCTCTCTCTCTCTCTCTCTCTCTCTCTCTCTCTCTCTCTCTCTCTCTCTCTCTCTCTCTCTCTCTCTCTCTCTTCTCTCTCTCTCTCTCTCTCTCTCTCTCTCTCTCTCTCTCTTTCTCTCGCTTCTTCCGTCTACCTTCCTTTCTATCTGTCTGCCTGTGTCTCCCTCTCTCCCTCGCTCTCTATTTCTCTGTTATCTCTCTCTCCTGCACTCTCGTATTGCAGCCGGTAACTGCATCGTATTGCAGGTATACCTGACCTGCTAATAATCGACCTAGTAAACGTTCTCTAAACTACCTCTTCCAACGCTCGCCTAGGGTACACTTAACTGCGTGCGGCAGACAACTCGTGCGCTGTTAAGTAATAGTTGAGAAAGACTCGCGAGACATCACTCCTAGTTATTGCGCTTAATCGTGTGTGCGAACGTGCAGCCATCCAAGCAAGGCGCGTAGAGTATAATATTATCAAGAGTCCATAATAGAAAGTTCTTATTATGTATTCATGATATTATAATGCAGCTGCATTATATAGAAGTGCAGAAAATATAACGCATCTGCCCACATGCACTTGAAGCGTTTCAATAAAATATCATGCTAAATTAATACGAAATCTATCAATACGAAAGTCTTAATGTTTCTCTACTCTCCTTCACCTATTATTGCCGACAAACATAGAAGAGAAAGAGTAGAGAAACATTAAGACTTTGGTAGTAAATAGATTTCGTATTTATTTAGCATGATATTTTATTGAAACGCTCCAAGTGCCTGTGCATCTGCCAGTAGGTGCTGCATCGCTGTAAGTAACAATATAGGCGCGTCTTTGTAGTTAGCAGTGGACTAGGTGAGATATAGATACGACAGATCCGATCACCATGCACTCCCAATAAAGCACGGTCACAATAAAGCATAGATGGATAGATCTAGGACGATGGTCCAGCCTTGCATTACGGTAACCAGATGAGAGACCGGATACCAGAGAAGCGTCGCCTGAGAGGTGTTGATCCTGCCCGCTAAGCGCGAATCTTGCGCGCAGTTCCGCGGCAAGGCGCACGCGACCGCGGGAACGTCCTACAAAAGTATCACGCGCTGGCAGCTATTGATCCGTGCGCCAAATCGAAAGCCCGGCGCACGGATCCATTGCTGCCAGCGAACAGTCTCGAATTTTAGCGGGTCTAATTCACTAGCAAACATATGCACACGCCATCGCGCAGGCCTAATAGCGATGTTTCACGTGACGTCATAGATCAGGTCACGTGTATTGGTTCGGGTGTGTGTTCTGGTTGGCAGAAGCAAAGCGTGCTGCTTGACATTTACAGATGAATGACCACATGTTCTGATAGACAGCGCTGTTTATGTAGTGCACGTGGACGCACCCAGTTTCGTCCGTACTTTACCTAAAAAAAAATTCCCTTGTGT
>NW_014577237.1:330779-335610 GCF_000485595.1 Priapulus caudatus
GTGTGTGTGTGTGTGTGTGTGTGTGTGTGTGTGTGTGTGCGCGCGCGTGCGTGTGTGTGCGTGTACACGTGTGTGTGCGCGCGTGTGTGATTGTGTGTGTGCGTTTGCGCGTGTGTGTGCGCGCGTGTGTGATTGTGTGTGTGCGTGCGCGCGTGCGTGTGTGTGTGTGCAGGCTTGTAAAGCAACGAGACAGATGCGCGCGTCCCTCATCCTCCTTCCTACGTCCATCACGCTAATATCACCTAGGTGGCGTTCCTCCCCGTTCGATGACGTCACCGGTTTCGCACCTTGCGTATATTCGCGGCGGGTCGTATATCTGCTGCCTCCGCCGCACCTCGCAGACACGGGGAAATGGCGCCGACGTCGTTAGCGCGCGGCGGCGGGCGCGTCAGACAGGATTGTCGGCGTCGGCGTCACGTTTCCGCCGCTTCTCACGGTCTACTTGAAACGATGAAAAACAAGCAGCTCTCGAGAAAGACTTGCCGACGTGGATCCCGATGACGTAGAAGAGCGGTCGGCAGATTGGCGACGCAGGTGGATGACGCAGGCGAATGACGCAGGCGGATGACGCAGGTGGATGACGCTGGCGGAAGACACAGGCGGGAGAAGCAGACGGATGACGCAGGCGGGAGACACATGAGGGTGACGCAAGTGGATGACCCAGGTGGATGACACAGGTGGATGACGCAGGCGGATGACGCAGGCGAACGAGCGTAAATGTAGGAAAGCGGGAAGCTAATATTTCTCAATTTCTCTCTCTATACCCCTCCCTCCCGTATCCCCCCTTTTTCGCTCCCCCCTCGCACGCTCCCCTCGCTTTCCATTTCTCCGTGTCTTTCTCTCTCAATCTTTGTCAATATCACTCTCTCATACTGCTGCTGCTGTAACTACTACTACTTCTGCTGCTGTTGCTGCTGCTGTTGCTGCTACTGCTGCTACTGCTACTGCTTCTTCTGCTACTGACATTTACTGTTGCTGCTGCTAATGCTGCTGCCAATGCTGCTACTGCTGCTGTTGCTACTAATGATACTGCTGCTGCTGTTGCTTCTGTTGTTGATGTTGCTGCTGTTGTTGTTTCTGTTATTGGTGTTGTTGTTATTGTTCTTTGTTGTTTTGTTGTTGCTGCTGTTGTTGTTACTGCTGTTGTTGGTATGGCTGCTGCTGCTGCTGCTGCTTGCATCGCCACGATCTCTCACGCTCGTACATTCACTGCACGAGCGCAGGGCAACCCACGTCATGCCAGGCTGCCGGATTCACCGAGGCGCTCTGAGCGTCAGAACGATCGCTTTACAGCACCGATCGCGGTAATATAATCAGAGGTGAGCTAAGGAAACGCAACGCGGGTCGAAATTAAGTACATTTGTTAGGTAACGTACCGACTACACTATGGAATTAACATCTATACTTGGTATGTGGTCAATACAACGTGAAATGAGCAGTATTTAGACAAATTAGCGGTAATCACGACTTCGCTGTTGTAAACATCGCGCCTAAATCGTGTTTCGTAAGGCGTAAAGAATCTGTGAGCTGCGCTTAATCTCTGTTCATTAAGCTTTACTGCTTGAGTAGCGGTTGCACCTGTCATTTGAGAACAAGAGCCCATAGAACTATAATTATAACAGGAGTGAATAATAATATATATAATATTATTCACTCCTGATTATAATAACAATTATTATACTATCATTATTACCATTACTAGACTCAACATATGCACAAGCAGTCGATGAGATGTGATTTATCTCATTCGGCGCGTTGAGCCAACTATGCGATGCATTGCTACTGCTTTATTATCTTTTGTAGGTATTGGGTAGTGGGTATCAACATTTATGAGCACCTCGGGCCATCCGGCACCCCCCCTTGATCTACGTCGTGATGGCACATTGACCAACTCCTCACTTTTCACGCGGGTTGCGAGCGATATCGCAAGGACGAGATTTTGCCTAGAAAAATCGCTCTGCGGGTCACGCTAGGGTCAAAGACTGCCAATATCTACTCTGCGTCACAAAAATATTACTTATATCTCAACTAGTCAGACAGAAATATTGAAATGAGTGTCCCCCCCCCTAGATCCGCCCCTGCAGTTTACATGCCATAAACTAGCTCCCAGCGAGCAAACGACGTTGAAACAACGTCGACAATCAACGTTGAAACGACGTTGAAAAATATCTAGATTTGCAATTTTATTCAACGTTACTATCTAAATATTATATTTTATCGACCGGTTACTAAGGGGAAGTGACGTCACTTCGCCCCCACCTATACGATCGCGGTTTCTGTATTCAGTTTAGGCTATTATATATATATATATCTTGATATATATCAATCAGGAGTCATTTTTTATACTTTCTATTTTTTCACTTAGTGTAGTGGAGACAAGCACAACATAATAATATTATAGAATGGGCTTATAATTATGCAGAACGACATGCATGTTCAAAAACCTGGGGGGGGGACATTTTATAGTGTGTCCCCCACCCTTCAAAAAAAAAGTGGGGGGAAAGTGTCCCCCGTGTCCCCATGGCATTTGCGCCCATGTTAGCCACAGACGTGACCAGACTGATTCCTCGCGTAATGTAAGAAGGACGAAGAAGACGACCATGATTAGGAAGATGAACGATATTAGTATAACGGTTTATTACTCGGCTTAATTGCAGCCTGAGCTAAGAGGATGCCTGAAGGAAAGCAAGTAAAACGGATGAAATAAGAGAGACATTGACCAGTTGGCGACGGAATCCCGCCTATAGCGACAGAGCTGAGAAGGTTTTGCTGTCATGATATGCACACGATTCACGCGGCTATGCTCTGCCGTTAGCAAGACAAACAGTTACAAGAGGTCTGTGCGTATCTCACGAGATATCGACGCATCATTCGGCCGCCCCCATACACTGGCAGCAAGAACAAGTCCTCACCAGCTACAGCACACACGCCGCCATTAACTATATATATACTAAATAGGCCTATAATGTAGTATATATATAGTTAATGGCGGCGTGTGTGCTGTAGCTGGTGCGGACTTGTTCTTGCTGCCAGTGCCCCCATACATATATGATAAATCTGGAGTGAATAAAACATCAGGAGTGCGCAGGTCTTAATTATTAATAAATTGAAAGCGAATTATCGCAACGACGCGCGCTATAGCTAGGCTACCTACTGTAACGTTGATGTATTTGATATATATATGAATAAAGAAGGAATCCAAACTTGTGTATTAAACTGAATAAACTTTAATATCTGGCACACAGTGTAGTCACATCTTGCACAAAGAGACAAAGAAACGCGCACACGCGCGTAAGCGCGTTAGCTTACTCCCGCGACCACAACCAGACTCCCCGACTCCTACATCTCTCTCCTCTCCAGCCTACCACACATCTGTCCCCACATATGTAACTAACCCACAGCCCTATGTCCCTGCTCAGTCCCCTCCTCCACGCTCATTTCACAATAACCCTAGAAACGCCCAACCTAAAACACGTTTACCATTCCCCCATTCTCCATCAATGTAGCCGCAACAAGACGCGCGACGCTTTGTCTACATAGACTACCACTAAAACAACCCCGAGTCTAGCCGCACTCCGCTTGTCTAACTAATTTATGTAACATTTGTAAATCATATGTTACACTACGTTCTATTACGTTGTAACTCAAAAATTCACCTAGCATCGTAGATAAGTCAGTTGGTGCGTGAAAGCAAGAGAGCTCGTGCGTGTGCTTGTGCGTGTGCGTGTGCGCGCGTGTGTGTGTGTGGGGGGGGGGGCGTTGTATGTATTCCAGAATTGTGTAATGAATGAGAGCGAGACAGGGAAAAGGGGGCAGGTAATAGGGAGAGTGAGGGGCTGGGTGAGAGGGAGAGAGGGCGAAGGGGGAGGAGAGAGTGCCAGTAGAAATGGGGACTTGTTTTTATTCTTTAATTTCTTTTTTCATCGGTTATAAGTGTCATAACGACCACCCCGCTTTTCCAAACGCAACTTCCGAGAGCGTAATCTCTTCTAAGTCCAGACACGCAACAAGCCGGATGTAATGCCGACGTTATGCTCACGTCTCTTCAATACCATCATAACTCTGCAGCCGTTACTTCACTACAGTTACTTACTACAGCCGCTGAAGCGCATTTGCATTCTCGGTAGAAAGCGCATGCCAGCTCCCATGTGAAACACAGTCAGCACACATAAATCTATATAACGTCAATGCTAGTATCGCATATCCTCAAGACCCGGGCGCCTATGCTCTAGTATTAGAGAGGACATGTTATAATAATTTCTGTTGAGAACTGCAATTACTCTTTTATTCAAGGTGGCTCAGCCATGCGTGAATAGTGATCGCGTAGAAAATTTTACTTGCTAAACTTTAATTTTAGAGATATAGCCCGGACGCCTCGGTTATAATATTGTAAAACGGGCAATATTCTGTTAAGAACTACAATTAGAACTCTTTCCACGCCCAGCAAACATTCACGCAGTCCACAAAATTTTGAGGAAATGTGAGAGTTAAACGCGATATATATCTTTTTTGAGAAGAAATTGTGCACATTTTGAATTTATCGAATATCGCGTGTGTGTAATAAACTGGTAATCACGTGTCTGTTAGCAGCAGACTTGTTCTCACGCGTGTATTACGTGTAATTTGGGATGGTTTTACAAATTCGCGCCGCGCATTCGTTGCTTTAATTACACGCGAGATCATCCGTGACGTCACGTGCTTTTATCCTAATCAGCAAATTGCGTCGCCACTGGTTGCAAGTTGATTGCTTGTGGCTGTTATGAAGTAGTTCTGCCTTTATATCTCAGACTATATATATATATATATATATATATATATATATATATATATA
>NW_014577237.1:335620-344095 GCF_000485595.1 Priapulus caudatus
TATATATATATATATATATATATATATATATATATATATATATACATATATATATGTGTGTGTATGTATATAAATATATTCGGTGGTGAAAAGTGTAAAAAGTGTGAATTGCTAGTAAATTATGTTTAATGCCCAGGGACGCGCCTCGAATTCAAACGAGTTGTCTGTTTGCGTTGCACAATTGTGTTCGCGCGCGCGCTACATTGAACTTACTACATTAATCAGAATAGCGCGCACGAAATATCTTGAATACGCGTCGTCGTTCCGGAAACACTCCGTTACGTACGGGCATGAATAGGAGGCGAGACGATAAGCCGTAGCTACACTACATTCTGGCCGGCCTACTTGGACGTGAGATTGGCCTCGTATAATACATTAATGCAGGCCTGATTACGGCCTAGCCTAAGTTTCAGGTTTCGAGAAGATACGCGTGCCCGTGTAATTATTGTATTATATTGCCATTATGTTTCAGGGGCTGGGATATGGATGGCTCTGTAGAGCATCGCATAGCGCGTACAACATCGGCAAACAGGGTAATGGTGTCCGTAAGACCTAAGTCTGGCTCCACGTGGCCGGAAAACTGATTAGATGCCGCGCAATGCCACACGCGCGCAGCGAATTCATAAAAATAGCTCCTATCTTCTCCGCGTGTACGGGTATTTTTCATCTCATTTCCCAGAAAGATGCTTTTTTCATCTACGAGAGACGCTAATGCCATTCTAATCGCACTAAGCCGCCTATAACAGGTAAGAATTACACACCTAAGTAGCTTAGCCGTAATCCCTATCGCTCACGGGAGGTGGGTACGCATGCACGTGTGTAGGGACATGGTGAGTGGGCGTACAGTTGTACATAGTTGGAAGTGCATTTTATGTGGAGGTGAGCAGTAGTAGTACCTTATTAATTCATCGTAAACTTTACCTTATATAGATGTAATACGCAAAGAGGAAATTCACAGAAAGAACGGGATGTCGTTGCTTTATTTCCTTAAGACAGTATTCGTACATATCTTGCGGATGACCATTCGGCATCCAGACATAGCTTGTCGATAAACCTTTAATATCTTGTCGATACGCCAACATAACCTTAAACCTTCATAATCAAGAACGCATACACGCTGATAGACATACTTATGAAGTGAGCGTAAAATATCTAGTTTCAAATATATTTACATTCCTTGATCAATATTTACATTGTGTAATTAGAACGGCCGTTCGAATAGTGAACATCCTTCATATTCGCCGCCGCATTTTATATCTGCGTGCAGCATTCGTTTCGTGCTTTTTAAGTGCAAGCGCAAAAAAGTCCCAATTATATTAATGACGTCATATCATAAGGATGGCGAACGCGATTCGTTGAAATGAATTTCATGGAATCGTGGTATCTCGCGATACGGACTGACGTCATCCATGGCGATTCAAGCACAGGAGTTTAGACGCTCGCCTTCAGACCACTGCTTCCGATCACGGCTGGCTGCCATTCATTATTATATTATCCTCAATGCTAAACGCAGCCCACTCCCCCAATTCACACGAAACTCGACTATGTATACACATAGAGAGAAAAAAACGAAGAAGAGAATGTCGAGCGATATTAAATTTTATTTCAAGTTCATCTCGCTTAGTCGGAAACGCGCCCGTGTGTATCTCCGCCGTGCCTCGCCTCGATCAACTCCCAGTAATGCTGCCTATTGAATTGCTGAGCCAGCGAAACCAGCTGATTTGCCCTGAATGACATTTTACTGCGTGAACGTCCTATATCACGAGTTCTCTGCGCAAATAGCCGAGCAGAAATAGTTTAGTATTCAGAAAGTTTGCG
The DNA here is from genome assembly GCF_000485595.1 of Priapulus caudatus. Taxonomy (NCBI): domain Eukaryota; kingdom Metazoa; phylum Priapulida; class Priapulimorpha; order Priapulimorphida; family Priapulidae; genus Priapulus; species Priapulus caudatus. The sequence goes on from NW_014577237.1 coordinate 337,439, forward strand.
CGATTCACTGCTGCGCATGTGAGGAGAAAGAACGACCCATATCTCTTCATTAGCTCCTCATTAAAACCACCATTAACTACCAGGCCACTCCATTACCTCGCTATCCGGCCACGCTGAGGTGTCATTAGATAATGAAACTTGACGTGTATCAGTGTAGCTTTGAACTGCTTGGGGGCATACTCACGGGAAGTGTACTTGTCACGAGGGATTGCTTAACTCGAGCACTACGCGGCCTCACAGCAGTTCACTTGTTTCATTCGCCATATTTCTCCCCCGCGTTCGATCGAGATCAATTATTAAACATGAGATGTAATGTAACGATGTGGCGTATGACCACCGTCGGGTAGGGGAGGGGGAGACGGGCAGGCGCGGTGAAGCCAATTTAAATCAGATTACGGGGGTAACGTTACGAGTATACGCGATTCCCGTGGAGACAGTCGGGGTCGTGGGGACGTCGTTGGCGGACGCGCGCGCTCCTCGCTCCTCCCCCATTCCTCCCGTATTAGGACAATCGATGACGTCGTCGTTGCCGCTGTGACGTCACGCGACGGCTATTGACGAGGTCTGGTCGCATGGCCGACGTTGTTTGACGTCGCGCTAAGAGTGCTTCCTTCCGGTGGACATTGAAATCCCATATAAGGCACTTCGTAGCGGCGAACTCCGATTGGTTGAAAGTACGCGGGGGCGGCGGCGAGTGGGTGGGAGCGTTCTTTTATTTGCCCGACGAATCCCAAAACAGAAGGGCTGCATGCGACCTCTCGGCTTATGTCGTCATGTTCCCCCCGCGTAAGCCCCGTGGTCACCTTGTTAGCGATGGGACACCTTGCGCGTGTATCACGGCTAGAGATATTTTCGAGCGAACCCTCTGCTGTCGGCTGCAACGCGGAGAGCGAGCCGCTATTTTGTATGAATCGAAAGAGAACACAGATCAATATATGAACAGTTTATATATAGATCAGCGGACGAGAAGCTAGCGTCTGCCAAGTATACTCAGCCACCAGATGTCGCCGGCGTCGATTACGAGCGGAATGCGCACGCTTTCGCTTTTCTTCGTGCGGTTTTTACGATGTTATTACGTTTTTATATTAAAAAATAAACATCTTAACACAACTCGAGCTACATGATTAATAAGAGTGACGAGAATGGGTATAATGTCGTATGCGCGCACTCGCGCCTTACAATGGGCGATAACATTATTTGACGCTCGCTTGAGGACACCTCTACACGAAACCGCCGCTGCACCGAAGGGAAAAGCATGATTACTATTTTAATTGCATGTTTACGAAGCTAACCCGCACTTCAATGAGAAATCACATTAGGCTGTAGCGGTGGATGCGTCTCGCAGACTACCGCTGCTGCTGCTGCTGCTGCTGCTGCTCGTGACTGACTCAACAGGAGCATGGAAAAGACGCCATCTTCGGTGAACAAACCGACTAATGATTGGAGAATGAAAAAGCTGCGATAGAACGCCCTTCAGCCGACCAATGGTCACAGCTGCAGGGCAATTCCTCCTTTGTGAAAACGTTTACGGAGGTTTGGTAGAACACCATCCGAATTTCTAAAATAAACAAGATTTGGTTAGGGACGCGGACCAGAGGTCTTTACGCTGTTCACATTCGAGGGCGCGTTGAAAATTCGTGTGATCGCGAGAGGAAATCGGATACTGGGCGGTCGGTCCAGCCATGCGATCATAACTCGACACGAGACCGTGATTGTTTGTCCAGTGTCGGCGGGAAAGGGAGCGACTTGATTATGCTAGTCACCGAATCAATGCTAAAAGAATCTCTGACTGAACTGACCGCCGAACCGGAGTCAGCCACATGCCAGTCACTGCAATTTGTTATGCTATCGCGTGAATTCCAGTTCGGTTCGTTAACAAAGACGTGCGTTCAGTTACAACGAAGCCCAAATAACGTCAGGGTTAAAATATAAAGCGTTTGTATAGTCAGTTTCTAAATCCGTTTCTTTAAGTATGTTCTGGCTTAAATACTATTGAACGAATTACATTGAATTACATTCATGCAAACGAATGAATATTGAGTAACAGGAGAGAGTAAAACGATACACAATCACCCTCATCACCATCAACGCCGTCGTCATCATCGTCGTCGTCCTCGTCGTCGTCATCATCATCATCATCATTATCATTATCATCATCATTATCATCATCATCATCATCATCATCATCATCATCATCATTATCATTATCATCATCATTATCATCATCATCATCATCATCAATATCATTATCATCGCCGTCCACCGTCGCTTCACTTCAGGCTGAACCTTTTTAGCTTGATGGAGAACCGCCCTATCGTGTCACGGCTGCCCTTACTGCTGCTACGGCTGAGGCGGCGGACGTTCAGGCTGAAGCTGTCGCGACGCGTCTGGTGCTCCGCGAACGAGCTCGGCGACGACGACCCGGTCGGGCTCGGCGTAAGGGGCGCTGCGCGCGGCACAGGCGCGACGCACGCCGAGCTGGACGACAGCTCCGACTGCATCTCGCCGTTAGTGCGCGAGCTGGCCGTCAGGTGCGCTGTGCTCGTCGCCGCCGAGGCTGGGGACAGCACGCGCGCGCCGCGGGACGCGCGCCCTCTATCGCCGATGCCGCGCACCGTCACGACGCCGTTCGTGTCCTGCATGGAGATCGTGTTGCACTCCGTCATGCCGCTGTGGAACGAGCCGCCGCCGGCGCCGCCGCGACGTCGCTTCTTCGCGCGCGACGGACAAAAGAAGTCGCTCAGCATCGGTCGCAGGTTGAAGCATCCGTATAGGATCGGATTGGTGGCGCTCTGAAAGAGGCAGAGCGTCTCGACGAGCGACATCACCATGTCGGGCACGTGCACCGTGCTGTCGCTGTAGATCTGCACGAGCGTGACGACGAAGTACGGACTCCAGCAGACGACGAAGCTGACGATGATGCACAGCGTCATCTTGATGGTGCGCACCTTCGCGCGCGGGATCGCCGACTTGTCGCCGTACGCTCGCCGGATCGCCGGACCGCCGCCGGACGCGCGCGCGCAGTCCTTGCCCTGCAGGCATACGACGCGCACGACGTTGGCGTAGAAGAAGGTAATGAGCACGGCGGGAATGACGAGGATGTAGAGCGTGAGGAAGGCGAAGTAGACCTTGCGCTGCCAGTCGGCCGTGTAGCCGCTGCTCTTGCACGCGTGCTTCACCGTGCCATCCGGATGTACGCCCTCGTGCGTTTCGACGAAGATCAGCAGCTGCGGAGCGGCGAAGACAAACGCCATTGCCCAGCTGACGGCGATCATGCGTCGCGCGCGCGAGCTGCTGTTGCTGAACTTCAGCGGTCGGCAGATGGCGAGGTAGCGGTCGAAGCTCATCGCAGTTAGGATGAATGTCGTGCTAGCCAGCGTGACGATCTGACCGTAGACAATCAGCTTGCAGGCGACGGGGCCGAGGATCCACTCGCCGAAGCAGACGAAGAGCATCTCTGACGACATCGTGACGACGCAGACGGTCAGGTCGCCGACGGCGAGGTTGATGATGTAGATGTTGACGCGTGACGAGCGCTTGCGGTACTTGCTGCACGTCAGGATGTGGATGATCATGATGTTACCGACTAGCGTCATGAACATGATAACAGCCAGCATCGTCACGCGCTGTATCACCTCCGGCTTCCACACGTACTCGTAGTCGACGTAGTGTATCGTCGCGTTGGCCGACGCGTCGTCGGCGTCGCCGCCTGCCGACAGCGTCACGTCGGCCGGGTACTCCGTTTGCGTTTGGTCGAACGCTTCCATGTTCGGGTGCCGACGGTGGTGTTGTGTGTTTGACGTATTATGGGTGTTAATGCACGCGACGCGGCGATAAGCGGTTTCTCGGTGTGGTTCCGGTGGCCGATTATCGGTAAACAAGCATGCGGCGGCGTATCGTGTGCACAGCGCGAGTTAAGTGCAGCGGAAATATCGTTAGTGCGCCGATCATGCTTCTTCGCGCGTTTCAGCAAACGCCGCCAGGGGACCGTTTACCAGGGGACGGCCGACGAAAGTGCCTTTTCTTGCCGTTGCTTAATTGCGGTCGCATTTCAACACACGCTGTCACGCGGTGACGCGCCGCAGTGATGCCACGTGCGATGACGTAGGCTCAGGTTCGGTGCGCCATTTTGCGGCTTTGCGACGAAACGTTACACTTCGTACTGCTGTATCCCTCCGCGCGATGCACCTGCAAAAAATAGAGCGAGAGTGAGAATCGGAAAATTAGATCATCTTCGTGTATGCTACGCGGCGTGTCCAAGTGTCGCAGACGATAATCGTGTACTCGCGTGTTCGTACGTTTTTTTCGCCCGATCGCGGCGAATTTTAAAATCGCTCAAAAAATTCACCCGTGTGCCCGTTCACGCCGACGACGATTTCGTACGCCCGTAAGAATCGCCCGTATCAAAAATGTTAGATATTTTCGGCCGATTATTTACGCCGGCGGATCGATCCGCTGGCAAATTCGCTCGTCTGCCAGTGTCCGGCGTATTTTGTCGAGCGATCGATTTTTTTAAACCAATCGGACGTGTTGTTGATATCATGTGATGTTAAAATGGCTGCCTCCAATACAGAAGTGGCGTACGCGTACGCTCTCAAATTCGCTACGTGATCGGGCGTATACAATTCGCTGGCGATTTTAATCGTCGCGATCGGGCGAAAAAATACGCTCGTGTGCCCCTAGCTTAACGCGCGCTGACACGGCGGACGGCGCACGTGACCGTCGTCACGGCCGCGAGCAGACGACCCCTTGTTGGCAACGCGCCATTGAGGAATCTAACACGACGGTGCCTAATTACGCACTTGATATAATCATTGGCGACGACATGAGATGGCGGTAGAGTTTACGAGTGCTCGTAGCGGCAGTGCGGCTCCTCACGCTGATTAAACCGAGCAAGCGCACTGCCAGCTCTAGAACTATGTAGCTATATGTGGCAGAGGCCTGTGGCGGAGCGAAGAACTATAGTTCCAGAGCTACGGCGCACAGCCAGCGCGTCTGTTCTCCCGAGTAGCGAATTATGCTCGGACGGTAAACCCCAGGCAGACGCGTCGCGGCGTATCAACGCATAAGTTATGCTGATAGTTAGCGGCATCTCTACGGTTCGCGGACAAATTCGTAATAAAGCTGTCTCCTTCTTCCAACCCGCCGCTTACTTACGAAGCTGTCTCCTTCTTCCAACCCGCCGCTTACTTACGAAGCTGTCTCCTTCTTCCAACCCGCTGCTGGATAACGAAGGTGCTCTTGCACTAAACATGTTCATTTGTGATCCAAGACCCCTTATTTTCCCCATTACACCCATTCACCCTGGAACCATCGCGAAGTAACCATGACCACGCCCTCCCCGCGGGAATTTTCACTAAGTAATCAAGCTACCGCTTCACCTCCCCACTGGCACTCTCTCACTATGTAAGTATGTCAATCCGCCATTAGAACTCTTACGAAATAACCATGCGCATCTTTCCCTTCAGGACTCTCACAAAGTAATAAAACACACTCCTCCCACTCAGGATTCTCACTACACGTAACTGCCCCCAATTTTTTTGCCCCTTTTTAAATTATTAATATATTAAGTGAACCTACCCACCCATCTCTCTCAGAGCCCTCATTAAGTGAACCTGCCCACCCCTCCCCTCAGAACCCTCATTAAGTGAACTTGCCCACCCCTTCCCCGCACAGCCCTTATTAAGCAAACATACCCACCTCTCCCCTAAGAACCCTTATTAAATGAACCTGACAACCCCTCCCCTCAGAGCCCTTTTTGAGTGAACCTGCCACCCCTCTCCTAAGAACCCTCATTAAATGAACATGCGCACCCCTCCCGTAAGAACCCTCATTAAATTAATATTCCCGGCCACGCCTGCCCTCAGAACCCTTAATAAGTAAGCATGCCCTCCCCTCTTTCTCACAATTCTGACAACCTAATCATGCGAACTTTGTTCTTTAGAAGTCTCACCAAGTATTCATGTCCGCCCTCATCCTATCGTAACCCTCACTAAAAACCCTTTAGTAAACGTACGCACATTTCCCCATAGAACACCCACTAACAAATCACGCTCGGCCTCCCTTCCCCCACCCCATACCCGACTCTATCCCGACCGATTCCATTGTGTAATGCCCGCATTACCTGATGAAGACAACCAGAAAAATCCCACAGCAACGTAAACGGTCAAAAGATTAATTAGAATCTCTGCTTTCTGTTCAAAAACATCTGCAACGCTACTTAGCGCTGGCCCGCCGCTAACGAAAGCAATCACGACAGCAAAAACGCAATTTGCAGGTTGCCGACCGATGCTGCGCTGCTGCTGCTGCTGCTGCTGCTGCTGCTGCTGCTGCTGCTGCTGCTGCTACTACTCTGCTGCTGCTGCTGCTGCTGCTGCTGCTGCTGCTGCTGCTACTGCTGCTGCTACTGCTCCTGCTGCTGCTGCTACCGCTACTGCTGCTACTGCTACTGCTACTACTAGTACGCGTGTCTGCTGTCGCATCATGGCTCGTCCTTGCCTGCACACGTGCATGGGATCGCAGACAGCGGCTGTAAGAATAGCTGCACCTGGACGAGAAAAATGTCTCGCATACATCGATCAGTCATGCACAAAGAACGCAGAGCGAGCGAGTGAGGGAGAGAGAGAGAGAGAGAGAGAGAGAGAGAGAGAGAGAGAG
>NW_014577237.1:344120-352814 GCF_000485595.1 Priapulus caudatus
ACACACACACACACACACACACACACACACACACACACACACACACACACACAACACACACACACACACACACACACACACACACCAGGGGCGGATCCAGAGGGTTTCTTCTGCAGCTAGGGGGGTCCGGGGGCATAAAAAAAAGGCTATATTTGGTGCATTCTGGTGAATTTTGAGGCATGTAACCGGTTTCTGGAAACTGGTGCAAACCGGCCTAAATCCGCGCCTGCACACACTTACACGCAAAATCATGGTGATCCAAAATCGTGGGGGGACATTTGATATGATGTCCCCCCTCTGAAAATTCGTGGGGGGAACATGTCTCCTTGTCCCCCCTGGATTTGCGCCCCTGCAGTCCTGTCAATATAGGCAGATATTGGTCCAATATCGGCCTGGTGATAATGGCCCAATATTGTTTTGCCAATATTAGGCCAATATCAGCTTAATGGGTTGGTATCTAGATAACCCTCTGCCAATAAAGATTTTCGGAAAATATACCCTGTGCCAATAATGATGTTCGGAAAATATACTCTGTCCAGCGGCACGTCCCCAGTACCTTTAACAATGGGAGTTCCCCCCCCCCGGGAGGCGCGCGCCTGACGCCCCGGTCGCGTGTTTTTTTACCGTACCACTAATGCGTAAAATCTCTAGGGCTATCCCAGAAACCACCACACCGACCAATCGCATGCACGCACATCCATGTATGCATGGCACATCCATAATATATCATTCCAATAACCATGAATAGCTTAGCTCGTACAGCACTAGAGTTACGTCTGAAAGGGCTTTTGTTCGAATCCCATCTGTTTATTTTTAATTTTTTTTATTTTTTTATCTTTATTCATTTAACTATTTTTTCCCAATTCGCAAATATTGACATGATTTATTTACAACAATTTATTTAATATTTTTTTTAATTAAACGCGGTAAAAAAACACGCGCCCCGGTCCGTTTAGCCAGACGCGTTTACATCGGATCCGCGATGCTCATTTCTTCTTACGTATTTTTCTCGTGCCGCGCATGCGCTCTCGCGTAAACATGGCGGCCGTAAAGCTGTAGACACATTACGCGATTTTTCATGCGATCGAGCCGGCCGGCTCAGTCGGGCGACTCTGTAGATTTTCAGCACGCTGATTGGCTGATGAATTGTACAATCGGTCGGCTCAATCGCAGACCCGGGCACACTAGACGATTGCAGCCGGCCGGCTCAAATAATTATCAAACATGTTTGAATCGGGCGACTCGGCCGGCCGACTCGAAAATCGACCGCGACTCACTGGACACACTACGCGATTTTTCATGCGATCGAGCCGGCCGGCTCGGTCGGCCGGCTCGATCGCATGAAAAATCGCCTAGTGTGTGCACCCCTTAACGACGGACCGCAGACGAAGTCTCGCGCGTTTTATTGATACAGTTGGAAGCCAGTTAAAAATGCCGATACGAATAATTAAATCACGTCTATTACGGATTCCCTTGTCGACGTTTAGGAAATTCTAGAGCATGCTTATGCGAGGCAGTCCTGTTGCGGTCTGTCGCAGAAACACGAGACTGAACTGATCGAGCAACTGTAATGAGAATTATATCTGCCACGCTGACGTTATCGCATCGCACAGATTGCAAAAACCATCGTGTCATCAAGTCTCTATTCGCGTGTGACAACAGCAGCGAAAGAATTTAAAATGAGTCGGTTCTTATCATATAGCCTATGTAAATAAAAGATCGAATCGTCGATAAACATCTTTGTATGCGTGGTCCAGCGCAAGGTCCTGGCGACTCTATATATTGAAATGTGTGTCAATAATGTTTGAATAGAAACTTATTGCTTTTCTGAAAAACGTTATGTCAAGGAAAAATGGTATGAAATCTTAATTAAACCACCGTTTCGAATCTTCTTTTATAGATAAACGAGTTACATCCGTTTTACTCCTATATTCATGGTTCGTGCCGAGCCACCAAGGCTAATTGGGGTTCAGGACATCTTCTAATGAACTAGCAAAGTTTAATTTTCTCTTATCCGAATACAGACAATTAAAAATTGGTTTAAATGTTCCGAGACTTTGCATCGCCTGCTGAAACTTATTGCGTTTGTTAGTGTCTGGGTATACACATGAAGCTGTTAATACGATCCGAATCTGATCACAGTGCTAATAATCCCGTGTATGATAGTTTTATTACGCACGACCTTTCATGACATTTACACGTATTTGTCATATAGTAACATATAGTTGTTATGATAGCCCACCTAGCGTCGCAGGAATTGTCATAGTAACATACAGCTGTTATGGTATTCCATTTAGCGTCGCAGGAATTGTCATAGTAACATATAGTTGTTATGATATTCCATTTAGCGTCGCAGGAATTGTCATAGTAACATATAGTTGTTATGATATTCCATTTAGCGTCGCAGGAATTGTCATAGTAACATATAGTTGTTATGATATTCCATTTAGCGTCGAAGGAATTGTCATAGTAACATGTAGTTGTTATGGTATTCCATCTGGTGTCGCATAAATTGTCATAGTAACATAGAGTTGTTATGGTATTCTATCTAGCGTCGCAGGAATTGAATTCTCGCCGCATCCCTCATTACAATGCGTTCGATTCTCAACCTGTCCGCTTAATTACATCGCGCATCAACGTCATTAATGAATGACGCAATTACGTGATAAATTAGTGCGTTTAGTGTTTTATGCATATCATTATAACCACCATCACTATACTACTCAGTATTATTATGTAATACATCAGTATTACTAATCACTGATCGATTTGAGACAAAAGAAATCTCGAAAAACGTTGCACCGATAAACATCCTAACAACCAGATACAGTGCATGCAGCATGTAAAGGCCCAAGGGCCCTTTTCAGCACGATGATTAACTGTAATATTAGCTGTAGCATTTTCTGCTGCCTCATTGTCTGAAAATCCTCTTGTCGTTTTCAGAAGAGCTTTACGACAATAATAAATCCAAGCGAATTCGCCCGTAAGTATGCTATATATCCGCGCCAGTAATAAAATCTCGCAAGTTTAAAACAGAATAAAAATGATCGACTTCGCGGCAAGCTTTAAAAAATATACCGTTGATATTTTTTAATAAAACCAAAGATTGATAAAATATATTATATTAAATTAATAAAAGATATATATATTTTGTCATAAAAAAATCATAGTAAATGCTATTAATAAAGATGTATCAAAATAAATGATGATTGTTCAGTTTGATTCTCGTTCTTTGTTCGGTGTATATCATATATTCGGTTTATCATAAATTAGCTAGGTGATGTTCCCGACTAGGGTTATCTATCACTGTTTGCTACGAACCCCGTGTCTCTCGCACGAACGATGAAACATTTATTCCTAATTATTAAAATAAGCATTAAATTAAACATTATGTAATTCCTCATCATGCAAACGGAGCAAGTGTCCGGCGCTATTTTCATCACCAAACTCTAAGTGTGCTATCAGTAAGTTTGAGATACACTGGTTTCAGCACAAATACTGAGAAACATGAGTCTCGTGTCGTAATACCAGCGTTGTGCTGCGCGGGTTACAGGAAGAACCGTGGCGGTCGCTCCCTCTGTGTGGGATAAGTGCTTGAACCAAGACTGACGCACCAGCCTGCGTCGCCACGATTCGATACTCGCGCGAGAATCCCTGAATACGACCTTGTCAGTCTCCAAAATATATTTGACATTGTGCAGTCGACAATGTATACATAAACAATGTTAACGGTCGCGCGCGATGTTGGAATACATAATCCGTGCGTAGTAAAATAGCGAGTCAGAACATTGCGAGCCGCGAATATAGTCGGATCGTTGCGCATGAATACGAATGAGGCATTAAATGATATAAACTATATATATGTAGCTGTAGCTGTAAATGTAGCTTTAGCTGTATGCTGTATCTGTATCTGTATCTGTATCTGTAGCTGTTATCTGTCAGTTGTAAGCTGCTTCGGTATACTGTAGAATGTACTGTAGCTGTAGGCTGTATCTGTATCTGTATCTGTAGCTGATATGCTGTGCTGTAGCTGTAGCTGTAGCTGAGCTGTAAGCTGGTAGCTGTAGCTGTAGCTGTAGCTGTAGTTGTATCTGTAGCCTGTAGCTGTAGCTGTAGCCTGTAGCTGTAGGCTGTATCTGTATCTGTAGGCTATAGCTGTAAGCTGCTATCTGTATCTGATATCTGTAGGATGTAGCTTGTAGCTGTATTGTGTATCTTGTAATCTGTATCTGTAGCTGTAGCTGTTCTGTACTGTATCTGGTATCTGTATCTGTATCTGGTATGCTGTATCTGTCATCTGTCGCTGTGGCTGTATCTGTAGCTGTGGCAGTCACGTATTCACCAGTCGTTCTCGCATTAGAATGCAGCAGCAAGTTTTCTCCTCGCGTTAAGTTCATAATCATCCTATGCTCGAGCACACGTACACGTATAGAGGATGTACTTATAGTTTTATAACGGCCACACCGCCCGACATTTCTGTACGTACCGTAAGACCGACCCCCGCCCCACGCAATGTACACACTCCAACCACACACCCTACGCATGTACAACGACCCCACACCCACCCCTACCCATGTACAGACGCCACACCACCCCTTACACATGTAGCACACCCCACACCCACCCCTACACATGTACACACACACACCCCACCCCTAGCAAATGTACAGCACCCACACATACACAGGGTGTACACACACTACACCCATCTCCCTACCCATGTATACACCCACACCCACCCGCTACACATGTACACAGCCAACTACCCACCCTACACATGACACAGCACCACACCACCCCTACACATGTACACCCACAGACCCACCCGCCTACACTGTGCACACGCGCACACGCCACCCCCTACACATGTAAACACACCCACACATAATCACATCGTACACACCAAACATCGCTACACATGTAACCCACACCCACCCCCTACACATGTACACACCCACACATACACATGTACACACCCACACCCACCCCTACACATGTACACACCCACACCCACCCCTACACATGTACACACCCACACCCACCTACACCATTGTAGCACCCACAGCCTACCCCTTACACATGTACACACCCACGCCCCTACACATGTACACATGCCCAGTCACATACACATGTACACACACACTAAGCAACACATACACATGTAGCACACGGCCACACAACATCCATGTAAACACCCACACGCCACCCGATATACATGTACACACCACACATACACATGTAAACCCACACCCACCCCTACACATGTACACACCCACACCCTACACATGTACACACGCAACAACCCACCCCTACACAATATATCACACCACACCACCCCTTACATGTACACACCCACACTCCAACCCCTACACATGTACAGCGACCCACACCCACCCCTACACACTATACACGACCCCACCCACCCCGCTACACATGTACACACCCACACCCACCCCTATCCCATATACCACACCACACCCCACGCCCCTACACATGTACAACCCACACCGGGACCACCGCTACACATGTACACACCCACACGCCACCCCGCTACACATATACACACGCCACGACCACCCCTACACATGTACAGCAGCCCAGCACCCACCCCTACCACATGTACACACACCACACCCACCCCTACACATGTACACACCCACCCAGCCCTACACATGTCACACCGCAGACCCACCCTAACACATGTACACGCGCACACCCCCCTACACATGTAACACCCACACCCACCCTACACATGTACACACCCACACCCACCCCTACACATGTACACCCACCCGTGCACCCCTACACATGTACACAAACCACACCCTACACATGTACATCACCCACCCCCCTAGCACAATGGTACACACCGCACCCCCACCCCCTACACATATTACACACCGCAACACCTTACAGCATGTAGCAACGCACACCCACCCCCTAACACACTGTACAGCACCCACACGCCTACACATATACACAGCCCAACACCTTACACATGTACACACCGCACACCACCCCCTACACATGTACACACCCACACCCTACACATGTACACACGCACACCCACCCCCTACACATATACACACCCACACCCACGCCGCTACACTATACACACCCACAACCGCGGCACGCCCTACACATGTACACACCCACACCCACCCCTACACATATAACACACCTCACAACCCACCCGCTTACACATGTACACACCACGCACCACCCACCGCGCTACAGCATTATACACACCCACACCACCCCTACACATGTAGCAGCCGCGCACACCCACCCTACAACATATACACACCCACACCCACCCCTACATAACATGTTACACACGCCCACCCCCGTACACAGTAACACACCCACACATACACATGTACACACACACAGACACATGTACACACCCACACCCACCCCTACAGCAGTACACCCCAGCCCCCTAACACTGTACACACACACACAGAGCACATGTAGCACACCCACACCGCACCGCCTTACACATATACCACCCACAACGCCACCCCCTACCGATACACATGTACACAAGCAGCCGCACTTCTCCATGGCCGCGCGGAGTGGCACACACCTCACACAATGTAGCACACGCACAACCTACAGCATGTACACACCCACACCGCACGCCCCTACAGCATGTAAGCCACCCACACACACCGCCTCACATGTAACACCCACACCCACCGCCTACACATGTACCACAGCCGCACACCCACCGCGCCTAACACATGTAGCACACCCACACCCACCGCTAACACAAATTACTACACACCCCCCCTACAACATGTTACACACACACACTCATACAAATGTACACACACACCAGACACCATGTAACAGCAACACCCTAACACATGGTAGCAGCACGCACACCCAACCGCCCTACAACCATAATAGCCAGCACCCACACAACCGCACCCTACACATAATATATAATATATTATAATATATAATATAACATATAATAATATAACATATAATATAATATTATCATATATTGTAATAATATATAATGTAATATAACACAAATATAGATAACTATCGAATGACGTATGTTACGGTAACAGCTGGCTCCTGCCTGTATGGTACTCATGCACGTTTCACGAACCGTCTCCGCTCTCGCAATTCCTCCTGCCTCCTCCGTCCTCCTCCTCTCCCCCCTCCTCCACCCTCCTCCTCCGCCCTCCTCCACCTCCTCCACGGCTCTCTCCTCCTTCCTCCTCCTGCCACCTCTCCCTGCCTCCAGCCTCCTCGCAGCCTCCTCCTTCCTCCTTCCCTCCTCTACTCCTCCACCTGCCAAGCCTCTCCCTCTCGCAATTTCTCCTCGCTCCTCCGCCTTTTCCACCTCCTGCCTCCTCCTCCTCCACCTCCACCTCCTGCCACCTCGTCCTCGCTCCTGGCCCACCTCTCGCCTCTGTCCTCGCACCGGCTTCTCCCTCTCGCAATTCATCACCTCGCTCCTCCTCACTGCCCTCTTCCACCACTCACTCCTCCTCCTCCTCCTCCCTCCTCCTCCTCCAGCCGCTCCACTCCAGCCTCTTCCGTCTCCCCCTCCCGCCCTTCTCGCACTCTCCCTCTCGGCAATTTCCTCGCTCCTCCTCCTCCTCCACCTTCCCGCCACTCCTCTAACCTGCCTCCACCTCTCCCGTGCCTCGCTGCCGCCCTCCTCTCCTTCTTCCTCCTCCACTGCCTCCTCTTCCACCTCCTCATCACCCTCTGCCTCTTCCTGCTCGGCGGGGTTTTTCTGCTGGCTTAACGTTCACACGTCTGCTGGCCGCCGCCGATACTGCTGTTCCGTCACGGCACGTCATCACGACGGCGGCATGGGATGCTGGACGCGGGGATGCGCCTGCCCGAGCGATGAACGCTCGCTGACGAACGACGGACGACGACGATGATGTGATGTGATCGATGCATGTTTGCGGTTGATCTTGTGAGTGTATAACTGTCCTATGGTCAGCCGGCTGGCTACCGCTATCGCCCTGTTCTGGCCTTACAGTAATACATCAGTACTGCCCCTGGCTGTATCGCTCCACCTTAAACACCCCGCACTCTATCACATCACGCACGCACGCAGCTCACAGCACCACGCACGCAGCGCTCTCTTCGTCTCTGCGCTCTCGCTCGTCTCTCTCTCACCTCTCTGTCATCTTCTCTCCTTCCTCTCTCTCTTCTCTCTCTCTCCGCTACCCTCCCTCTCTCTCTCGCACCCCTCTTCTGCGTCTCTCTCTCTCTGGCTGCGTCTCCTATCTCTTTCTGCCCTCTCTCTCTCTTCTCTCCCGCCCCTTTCCTCGTTCTCTCCCTCTCTCCCTCTCTATCACTTTTCCCTCTCTCCCTTCGCTTTCAGCCGGCAGCGCAGTGAACGGAGCGCACGTGCCACTGGCGTAAAAAAGCGGGTGAAAAATCTCAAACCGTCAGCGGAAGAGAGGTTGGGGCTGGAAAATGTAGGCTAACCGCGGGCTCTACATCTCTCTCTCTCTTCTCTCTCGCTGCTCCCTCTCTCTGCCCCGGCTGTATCCCACCCTAACACGAGCACCTCTAGCACGCACCACACAAAATACTCTCTCTCTCTCTCTCTCCTCTCTCTCATCTCCTCCTCTCATCTGCTCTCTCTCACACACAACGCAGCGGCACGCAACAGCACGCCACGGCACGCGACGGGCACGGCACGGCACG
>NW_014577237.1:352839-358628 GCF_000485595.1 Priapulus caudatus
GCAGCAGCAGGCATCAGTAGTTAGTAGCAGCAGCAGCAGCAGCAGCAGCGTAGCAGCACGCCAGCAGCCAGTAGTGTCAGTGAAGCAGCAGCAGGCAGCAGCAGTAGCAGCAGCAGCACGCAGCAGCAGTAGTAGTAGCATGTAGCGCTAGCGCAGTAGTAGCAGCAAGCAAGCAGACAATGGCAGGACCAGCGAGCGCAACAACTACGCAGTAGCTTTTTAGCAGTGAAGCGAGTGCAGTAGCAGCAGCAAGCAGTGGCAACAAACAACAGAGCAGTAAGCCAAGTAGCAGCAGCGCAGCAGCAAGCGATTTGTAGCGGAGTGTAGCGGGGTGAGCGGGATGGTCTTGGGCAGTAAAGAGCAGCAAGCAGCGAGCAGCAGCACAGCGTAGCAGTAATGGCAGCAGCCTCGAGCAGCAGCAGCCATGTAGCAGTTTCCCAGCGACAGGCAGCAGCGCAGTAAGTCAGCAAGCAGCAGCAGCAGCAGTAGCAGCAAGCGAGCCAGCAGCAGGTAGCAGTGTAGCAGGCAGCCAGCAGTGCCAGGCAGCAGCAGCAGCGTGAGTAGCATGCAGGCAGCAGTGTCAGCAGCTTTTAGAGCAGTCTCAGTTATCGCAGCAGCAGTAGGGGGCAAGTAGTAAGCAGTTAGCGAGCAGTAGGCCAGCTCAGCTAGTTAGCAACAGTAGTTACGAGTAGCAGCAGCGAAGCAAAGCAGCAGCAGCAGCAGTAGCAGCAGCAGCCAGCAGCAAGCATCAGTAGCCAGCGAGCAGCAGTGAGCAACGTTAAGCAGCAACAAGGCCAGCAGCATGCAAGTAAGCAAGCAGCAGCAGGTGAGCAACAGGTAGATTAGCTGCAGCCAAGTAGCCCACAGCCGCAGCAGCAGTATGCAGCAGCAGCTAGCGAGTAGCCAGCAGTTAGCAGCAGCAGCAGCCAGTAGATCATGTAGTGCAGCAGCAAGTAGCGTAGACAGACAGCGCAAGCAGGGCAGCGACAGCAGCAGTAGCACTATGTATATAGAAACGTCTGACTTTTATATCCGCTGCGACATCTTTCCGTCGTACCCCTGCTTACGTTACTTCTCTGTATGTCATGTCGTCACATCCGCTGCTAACGTACCTTCCATCATATATGTTGATCTCCATCCCCTGCTACCGTACAATAATCTCTACTATGTTGTCTCCATCTTCCCCTGCTACGTACCACTTCTCTATATGTTGTCGCCATCCCCTGTCTACGTATTTCTCTATATGTTAGTCTGTCATCCGCCTCAGCTACGTACCTTTACTCTATATTGTTGTCTCCATCCCACTGCTACGTACTCTTCTCGTATATGTTGTCTCCATCCCCTGTTAAGTACCTTCTCATATTATGTTGTCTCATCTCATGCTACGATACCTTATCTATATGGTTGTCTCCATTCCGCCTTGTACGTCATACCTCTACTCTCATATGTTGTCGCCATCCCTGTACGTACTTATCTTATGTGTTGTCTCCATCCTCCTGCTACTGTACATTCTCTATATGTTGTCACCACTCCCATGCTACCGTACCTTCTCTAGTATGTGTCTCCGATCCCCTGCTACGTATCCTATAATCTATATTGTTGTCTCCATCCTGCCTCTTACGTTAGCCATTCTCTATACTGTTGCTGCCATCCCCTGCCTACGCTACCTTCTCTATATTTGTCTCATCCCTGCCCTAAGGTACTTCTTCTATTTAAGTAGTTAGTCTCCATCCCTGCTACGTACCTTCTTCTAACTATGTTGTCGCCATCCCATGTACGTACCTTCTCTATATGATTGTCATCTATCCCATGCATACGTAAGCCTTATCTTATATGATTGTCGCCGATCCCCTGACTAGCGCATACCTTATCTATCATGTTGTCTCCAATCCTCCTGACTACGTACCTTCTCATATATTGTTGGTCTCCAATCCCTGTAGCGTATCCTTCTCTATATGTTGATCTCATCGCTGATTACCTACTTCTATATATGTTGTCGCCATCCCTGGCTACGTACCATTCTCTATTATGGTTGTCTTCCAATCCCCTGCTACGTAGCTTCTCTAATATGCTTTGTCTCCATTCCCCTGCCTACGTACCTTCTCTATATGTTGTCTCATCTTTGCTGATCGTACCTTCTCTATCATGTGTCTCCATCCCCTGCTACGCTACTTGCTATTGTATGTTAGTCTCCATCCCTGCCTAGTACCTGTGCTGCTATATGTGTGTCTCCATCCCCCTCTCTTTCTTCTCTTTTTTCTTTCTCGCTCTCTTCTCTCTTTTCTCTCCTTCCTCTCCAACTTCTTCATATCTATATTATCTATTAATAGTGACGATTTTTGTCCTGAAATGGTTTGTCAGCGTTGTCATGAAGTGACTACAAGCTGCCTGTTCGGGTAAATCATGCGTAAATCACGAATAGCGTGAAATATATATTTATATATATATATATATATATAGATATATTATATTTATATATTATACATCATATATCAGGAGTAGATAATAGAGGCATATATATCATATCCTTGATTTAGCTACAGCTACAGCTACAGCTACAGACACTGGTACAGCTACAGCTACAGATACAACTACAGATACAGATACAGATACAGATACAGATACAGATACAGCTACAGCTACAGCTACAGCTACAGATACAGATACAGCTACAGATACAGATACAGCTACAGCTACAGCTACAGCTACAACTACAGCTACAGCTACAACTACAGCTACAGCTACAGATACAGCTACAGCTACAGTTACAGCTACAACTACAGTGCTGCTGCTGCTGTTGCTACTACTGTTGCTACTGCTGCTGCTGCTGCTGCTGCTGCTGCTGCTGCTACTGCTGCTACTTGCTGCTGCTACTGCTGCTGCTGCTGCTGCTGATGCTACTGCTGCTGCTATTGCTGCTGCTACTGCTGCTGCTGCTGCTAGTGCTGCTGCTGCTGCTGCTGCTGCTGCCGCCGCCGCTGCGGTTGCTGCTGCTGCTGGTGCTGCTGCTGCGGCTACTGCTACTGCTGCTGCTGCTGCTGCTGCTACTACTATGGATTGATTTGAGGCTTTGCAATGGACATCGAAATAGTGCATCCCCCAGCGAACAATTAATGCAAGAGAATACAACAATATAAACGGGACAATAGACATTTATTGAACTAAATAAGCGTGGTTTTAACGGGTTTCGGGGACTATTGAAAATCATTGAAAAGGGATAAAATGGTTGTTATGTTCAAAAACCTAATTAAATTGTAAAAATAAAGAAACCCGTTGACGTATATAGTCAGTGCGCGAGTATCCACGTCACGTACGGCCGCCAATCGGATATTTCTAGACGAACTTACCAACATAACAAATGCAGCTAATTTATCCGTTTACACAGAAAGTGCACTATGTGTCCTGAATCAGAATTGTTATGTGGCGTACTGAATAGTGTAGGTTTGCAATAAGGAGAATCATTTCTGAAGGGGCTTCTCTGAAAGATAAATGTAAGCATGTTCCGCCTAGATTTTAGTGCTGCGGAAAAAACCATGTAATCTCTGTTTCAGCGTCCTTTCTTTTTATCTACTTTTCTTCAGAAGTTCGCAACATATCATATACACTTGCCATACTATTTACATGTATAGCCATGTACAATAGAGCCATGTACAATAGAGCCATGTACAATGGAGGGTAGCCATAGTAATATTTGACCGTTTTTTGACAATTCTAACCCAACTCGTGTTCAGTTTAGATGGGGATAAAATAATTTTTTTCAAATTGTGTTAGCTCAGATGGAAACGTTCATGCCATAGTTGCCCATCTTAATATTAGCTTTCGCCACAGCCGGCAAAGTCTGCTCTTAGAAGGCTCAATATGTAATATGGTAAATTTGGAAGAATGCCAAAAGTTGGTTTCAAGAGCGAGGGGTTCTGGCAGAGCGCCAACTATAGGTGCTACCGATTCATGATCATGAGCGGTTTAGATAGATGAAAGGTATATGTGAGACGAGCGGTGGCGGAAATGTATGACGTCACTGAGAATTAAGGAAAATGCAAATGGGCGGATAATAGATGTAAACGCTCATATTAACAGGGAAAGCGAACCAAGTTTATGAAAGCTATTGGTATATAGCTATTAGTTTAGCATGAACCCAAATAGACAGTTTTGGATAGTGCATGTGTGTTTAGGCAGAGACGTCGGGACGGATAGAGTGAAGGCAAAATCAGCTCCTTCTCCCGTCTACTCTAGATCTTCTCCCGTCTACTCTAGATCTTCTCCCGTCTACTCTAGATCTTCTCCCGTCTACTCTAGATCTTCTCCCGCCTCGCGTTGGCTGTGCTCCTTCTCGTACTTCCTGGTTTACTTAGTGCATGTATTACATCCCTCCCGCGGTGTTTTGACATGTTCAACCAGTTTGCTGTGTTGATATTCCATTTCTTCAGATCAATTTTAAAACATTTCCTTCTAGCGCGTTTCGGAGGCTTTGGATATGATCAAGAACGTATTAAGTATATAAGTAAGCATTCTTAATACGTTCTTGATATTATACCCATGTAATAAATCCGTGACGTAGCGCTATTGGTGGACTGACAAATTCCATGCCGCGTGTATAAGGCGCTTCGATGAATAATAAACACGAGAGCTTGGAAAGAGAGGGGGGATAATCTCCTCCTACCTCTCTTCCTCCTTCATTGGCACATTTTAGACGAATGATAGGTCTAGAGATTGGAAGGGAACTCGGATCAAGGTTGCCTGTAAAGGTCACCTTGATTTATCGACAACAAACTGAGGCATGCGTTTGTTATTTATGCCCCCCCCCCGGGCCTTGGTTTGTCAGCCCGAGTCCCACCGCTCTCCCTTCTACTCCGCTTCTGCCTTGTTCCATTAGCCGATAAATTGCCTGCTAGTGCATCGATAAATATTTTCATACGGCCTTCCCTCGCCACCCAGGTTACTCTACTGTCACTGAATGTTTCACCTTGTTTAACCTTTAAAATACATGTTTTCCCGCTTCGTGATTGCCATTTTACAGGTTACGCGAGGTATAGATTTCGGAAAGGAGCACGATTGCTCGCGATTGGCCGTTGTTGACGAAAACAAGCAGGTACTGCGAACGTCGCTTCGTTTCTGCGTACACGCACGTGACCATCTTATTACGCGCGCCGTCTAAAAAGGGACGTCGTTAACGTTTAATTACCTTTAATGGACCCGCAACTATGCAGTGAATGATAATCCACAATGGCGCCTAGGCGTCGCCGTCGCACGAAACGAAGTTGTAAAGCCCATTAACAACGTGTCGCCTGTATTATGTAGTTTGCGTTAATCAGTTGAGGGTATTGAAGTGCTCCAGTGAGCGCATGCTAACAAATAGCTCTCGGCGCGCAAACACGGCGAGCGAGCGCGATACGCACACCAAGTTTACTTGGTTGATTTTAAGAATCTGGCGTTTAACGATCACGTCAATAATCCGCGCATTCTGAATTTTTGAAGTGTTGCGCACACGATGTGGTTGATTACACGCAATCTACGCGAAGTGATGAGGATCGATGCAAAATCGGTGGTCTTGCATATCTCTACTATGTATGAGATTGAAACGGTAATATAAAGGAGAAATGCGTCGCCGTGGGCCATAGAATATTGTGTGTGTGTGTGTGTGTGTGCGTGCGTGCGTGCGCGTGCGTGCGTGCGTGTGCTTGCCAGCGCGCAGGCAGCGTAGGTGAGTCGCAGACGCGCTCTGATTGCTGCTGATGACGCGGTCTGCTCGAGCGTGCGTTTGGCAGATGATGAGCTATAACATTATATAG
>NW_014577237.1:358653-382438 GCF_000485595.1 Priapulus caudatus
AAAATGAATTTGAAATGAAAATGAATTTGGAATGAAAATGAATTACAAATAACTAATAAAAATATCCGTAGCCATTTCGGCCACCATACTCAAGGATAAAATTTCCATCGCTCGCGTGCGGGGTCTACACTCCGCGCTCACGTGAGCGAAAAAGCATCGACAGGGCTTCGTATTTCGCAACAGCTGCTGCTGCGGCTGTGTGCGCGCGCGTGCGTGCGCGTGCGTGCGTGCGTGTGCTTGCCAGCGCGCAGGCAGCGTAGGTGAGTCGCAGACGCGCTCTGATTGCTGCTGATGACGCGGTCTGCTCGAGCGTGCGTTTGGCAGATGATGAGCTATAACATTATATAGTCCCTCTCTCTCGGCCGCCCGCCTGCCCGTCAGCGTATTACCGCCGGGAGACGATGCACTCGCCTCGTTTTCTAATTTGAAATTTCATCACAAGGCGCGTTTGCTTTCCTATACACACGCACGGGCATACACACGTACATTCACACACACACATACACACACACACACACACACACACACACACACACACACGCACGGGCATACACACGTACATTCACGCACACATGCACGCGTACACGCACACGTGCTGCGTGTGTGTGCGTGCGTGTGTGTGACTGTGTGTGTGTGTGTGTGTGTGTGTGTGTGTGTGTGTGTGTGTGTGTGTGTGTGTGTGTGCCGCTGCGTGAACTGTGCATCGTGTGTTGTGTGTGTGTGTGCGTGTATGTGTATGTGTTGTGTATGGTGTGTTGTGTGCGTGTATGTGTAGTGTGTGTGTGAGTGTGTGTGGTGTGATGCTGTGTGTGTGTGTGTTGCGTGTGTGTGCATGCGTGTGGTGTGGACTGTGGTGTGTGGTGTTTGTGTTGTGTGTGTGTGTGTGTGTGTGTGTGTGTGTGTGGTGTGTGTTGTGTGGTGTGTGTGTGTGTGTGTGTGTGTGTGTGTGTGGTGGTGTGTAGTGTGTGTGTGTGGTGTGTGTGTGTGGTGTGTGCGCGCGTTGATGTGACGTGTGTGTGTGTGTGCGTGTGTGTGTGTGTGTGTGTGTGTGTGTGTGTGTTGTTTGTGTGTTGTGTAATGTGTGGGTGTGGTGCGTGGATGGTATTGTGTGTGTGTGTGTGGTGTGTTGTGCGTGTATGTGTACTGTGTATGTGTTGTTGTGTGCTGGCATGATGTGTATTGGTGGCGTGATGTTGTGTGTAGTGTGTGTGTGTGTGTGTGTCTGTGTGTCTGTGTGATGGTTGGGTGTATATAGTGTGTGTGTGGTGTGTGTATGTGTGTGTGTGTGTTGTGTGTTGTGTGTGTGTGTGTGTGTGTGTGTGTAATGCGTGTGTGTGTGTGTGTGTGTTGTGTGTGTGTGTGTGTGTGTGTAGTGTTATGTGTGTGTTGTGTGCGTGGATGTGTTGTAATGTGGTGTGTGTGTTTGTGGTGTGTGTGCCTGTGTGTGTGTGTGTCGTGCTGTGGTGTGCCGTGTTTATGTTATGTTGTATGTGTATGTGTTGTGTGTGCTGCATTGGTGTGTATGTGTTCGGTGTGGTTGTTGTGTGTTGTGTGTGTGTGTGTGTGTGTGTGTGTGTGTGGTGTGTGTGTTGTTGCGCGGTGTATTATGTATGTGTGTGTGTGTATGTGTGTCGTGTTGTGTGTGTTGCTGTGTGTGTGTGTTGCTGTGTGTGTGTGTGTGTGTGTGTGTGTGTGTGTTGTGTACTGTCGTGGTGGTGTGCGCGCTCTGCGGGCGCGGTCGCGCGGTCCGTGTGTTTGTTGTTGTGTGTGTGTTGTGTGTGTGTGTGTGGTGGTGTGTGTGTGTGTTGTGTGTGTAGGTGTGTGGTGTGTGTGTTAGGTGTGTTGTGGTGTGTTTTTCGGTTGTGTTGTTGTGTGTGTGTGTGTGTTGTTGTGTGTGTTTGTTTGTGATGTGTGTGGGTGTGTGTTGTGTGGTGTGTGCGGTGTGTGTGGGTGTGTGTGTGTGTGTGCGTGGGTGGGTGTGGGTGTGTAACGTGGGCACGATGGCGTGCCACGTTCTAGTAGCCTTGCTGCATGCTCACCCTAGGAACGGCACTTAGCGGCTACAAGCCACCTTACACTCTTCCGGTTGATGGGTTGAATAGCGATTTACTTCCCGCGCGAACGCGCCTGACTGAAACCCTGACGGCTTGTTACCAGTTTTGCCAAACACATCAGTGCGGCATGCGGCGGGCGAGATACACGCACACGCGCACGCACGCACGCACGCCCTGCAGCCCACGGCATCGACTCAGCATCATTTTACACGCGACTGGTGATATGAGGGACATATATTCATGCAGTTAAAATGATTTTGATGTGGGCGGTAGCGGTAGCGGTTATATATTAGACAAGCTGTATTCATGACTTCCCCCTTCGAAACTCAATGCCGACCTAGAATGTGAAACTGTGAGTGTGTGTCAATCGAGAGAGACCGCAGGTACATTTGCAAACACTGAGGGAGTGTAAACATTACATTTACCGTTCCAGACGATGTTGGGCGTAATAATGCAACAACTAGTATAAAGCGAAGAGCAAATATAGACTATATGTAATACGCACACGTTCGCCTCAGACGTTTGTGTGTTTGTTGGCGTATGCGCGTAAGTGCGTGTGTGCGCGTGTGTGAGCGTGTGAGTGTGTGCGTATGCGCGAGTGTGTGTGTGTGTGTGTGTGTGTGTGTGCGTGTGTGCGTGTGTGTGCGTGTGCGCGTGTGTGCGTGTGAGTGTGTACGCGAGTGTGTGTGTGGGTGTGCGTGTTTGTGAATCCATTTGTTCGCATTCACCCACAGACACCCGCTCGCGCGCACGCACGCACACACGCACGTACTCTCCCAACCCGCCGCTCTTGCTAGACGTTCCCGCCGCGTTTCTGGGACGACGGTATATACACATAACAACACACCGTCTTGAGTAGGTGTGGAAGCCAGCCAAGCAACTGCTAGGCACCCGGTGCTCGCGATTCGTAACACCTCTGCAATTATTGCATGCAATATAAACAGGTGCGCGTGATGTGTTTAGTCGGCGAAGTGAGCAAAATTAATTGCGCTCTATTTAAACCAAGCTGACCTCGACGAATGGTTAAGGGGCGAGTTTTTGTGTCGCTAATCCGGCAATTTGCCTTTTGCGCAAGACCGCCCGACTGCACAATATAGCATTAGTTCTGTTAATAGCATTCGAATGATTGCAGACCGTGAACACACTTCCACTCCGAATGTCTCGGCATTCAAGAGCAGCTTAATGAATAGTGTCCATGCGCGTGTGCGTGTGTGCGTGCTGGCTTGCGTGCGTGCGTGCCGCCCGCGGTCCGTGCACGAGCGCGTGCCCCGCTTGCCTGCCTGCTATAGCGTTCGTTTGTTCGTTCGTTCGTTCGTTTGATCGCTTGTACGTTCTATAACTGGTTTATCACACAAGGGTTTATACGTAATATAATTTAGGATTTAGGATAGCAAACTCAGAATGCCACATATATGTATATAGTTGTGTTCAGCCAAATATATATTATTTCAAAACACGTGCACACACAATGTGTGACCCTGATCACGACTTTAACCGACTCTCCCACAAACACTCATACCGCTATTATGCTACCTATGTCCACACATGTTCCTCAACCATCCATCTAGGGCCTACTCCTAGAAATCGTCTGCATACCACCGCTTGTCAATTTTATTGTTGAATGAGTCGCGATGCTCAGTCGTCACTACAGACATCAATAAGCCTGCTCGTCTGCCAACTTATTATATTACATAATAAGTATCATATAATAACTATAACAATAAATATCGTATAACAACTCCTGGAAAACCGCTACGCTGTGCTACTTTTACTACGAAACTATATCTTAAGTATTCTAAACGTGTAATTAAACCATGTGATACAGCTCGTTCGTTCGCTCGTTCATTCGTTTATTCGTTAGTTCATATGTTGCGTCATTCCTTCCTTCCGTCCTTCATTTCTTCCTTGTGTAGCAGATTCGCTTTTTCAATCGTGCATCGATGTGCAGTTTATTTCACGGGAGATGGCGCTAGCCGCGAGGACGGTTCCAGGAAGTGGGAACAATAGAGAAAACGGCGCGAAGAAGGAGAGACGCCTGAGGGCGATGGCGGCAGTTGTGTTTTAGAATGCGTCCGATGTTAATTACTTAACCGTGTACGTATGTAGCCAGTATGTGTACGTATGTAGCTGTATGCTGTAGCTAGTAGTGTACGTGGTATGTACATATAGNACAACTAAGCGACGAGACGGCGGTGCACAAGGCGTTGAGGCCAGCCATGGAGCATGGCGTACCGCGACAGGGCTTGCGAGCGCAAATGCCGGAGCGGTGATGCGCAGCCGGCGTCAGTGCCAGCCGCCCGCGTACTTTACGGCTTCCGGAGTTGGCCGCCGCCCCAAACGTAGACAGATTGAGTGGCAGCGAGAGGGGAGAGAAGAGACATTACGGCTGGCACTACGATAGCTGAAGCTGGTGAATGTAACACTGCCACGAGTCTGCGGGGAGGAGGAAATGACGAAGACATATGACGCCTCGTGAGTCTCCCTGCGAGTTCTAGTGATCCATCGCGGGATTAGACTCCTCTTTCACAACGCGCCGGTATGTGTTTAGCGGAGCGGACGGGGATTTGGCACGTGTCGATCTGGAGTATCGACGCGGGTGGTAGGGCGTCACGCCCACGCCGTTGTGGGCAGATATCGGCCTGCCGCTGACCTGCCGAGGAGCGGGTTGCGTGTTGTCAACCCGAGCGCCGGCGACGTAATTGCCTGCTCGATGAACTTACACAAGATGGTGGCTGGCAGAAGAACGCCACAGCGAAAAAGCGAAAGCCACCTGTCGCCGTGGCATGGACTCTTCCCTCTTTGTGGAACACTCATAAGCACGTGGTGATACAGTGGCCTTGGTGGACTGAGCGACTGAGACGGAACACGTGGTGAGAGCTCGGCAGAGCGTCGGCAAGTGAGTTCCCGCGGGGCCAGGAGCCTACGCCAGATATTTGCCGTCGACGCGAGTGTTCCTACCCGGCCCGTGGACGCGTGGAGGAACTTCGCGTAGTGCCGGGGCACTAAAGCGCCCGTTGCGCGATCAGCTTTATTTGTAGGGTGCCGCATTCTTTTGTAGATGTTTACGTGGAGCGGTTGCCCCCTCCGTTCTTAGCGGAGTGTGTATTAACAATGGTGGGTTGTTTCTAGTTGTTCCAGTGTCATCTGCTAGGTTTTTATTTTCATTGATCAGTATAAATGAGCAGTGCTTTTCAATTTAATTGGGGGATGCTAGCAGATTTCCTTTAATCGTGCATCCGATGTGCAGTTTATTTCACGGGAAGATCTGGTCGCTTTAGCCGCCGAGGACGATTCAGGAAGAGGAGAACAAAGGAAGAAAACGGCGCGAAGAAGGAGATACGCCTGAGAGTGATGGCGGCAGTGTTTTAGAATGTGTCCGTTTAATTAACCGTTTAATTAACCGTGTGCCGGTGTGCGTACTGTAATTTATAGTGCTATTGTGAGTGCCTCGTAGTGCGCGTACGGTACTAGTAGTAGTACTACTACTAGACTGTGGTTTTAAAAAAAACGTAGAATATCTGTACGGAACGTATCTGTAGTCTGTACCTCAGTGTAGAGAGTAAATTCGCGTACGGTTACAGGCTGCAGCGCGTTTGAAATATGTCATACATTCATATAGTGTATTACCGTACTTTAGTATTAGTGTAGCTAGTAGTGTACGTGGTATGTACATATAGTATATTGAATCGGTAAAATCGTACGTGTTATGGAATATTGTACTGTAGGATTTGTAGACTATTGTGAACGTAAGGCAAGCTTAACTATACGGCTAGGCGTCGGCTGCTACGGAGGGAGGGAAGGAAAACTTCATCTGTTGTGTTTAATAATTATAAGAAGAATTCGTGACCTATTTAGGTGGAGAGTTCCACTCTAGTGTGCTGTAGCCAGCAGACTGCATGTGGAACGCCACTGTGTTTTGTCGTTTCTGCTATGTGCATTTGTCGCATTAGGCCTACGGTTTAAGCTAACGCTGACCCTTGCGGGTTTTTCCCCAACGAATTTACATTCTCCCCGCGAATCGAGCTTCCGCATATTTTGTACACCAGGGGGCGCCACCGAAGTGACACCCCTCGTTAATACAGTTCTTACGGGTATAGCGAAGTGATCTGTGATCCAAACGTATTTGTGATTGTTATAGGGCACTGCGTGTTCGAAATTAGCCCACGTAATAATTGTTGTTCGCGTGTTACGGTGCGCGTGACGGTCCTTACGCGTCACAATCCGCGCGCGCGATCGGAGCAAACGGCCGACTGTCGTGCGTGTTGGTAGCATTGTGCGACAGCCGAGGATTAAGCAAGCAGCGTATCTAATAAATAAACGGTATCTACTTATTCTTGCCTTACTTTGCACTGTCACTTCGTGACGGCACCCCCCCCCTCCGCTTATCTCAGCTGGACGACTTGAGACACGCCCCCCCCCTCTTCTCGGCCGCTCGGGTGTTGGCTGCCTCTGCACCTCGTCGGATCCTAGTGATCGAATCGGAAAGGACGCGGAGTAACGCCCTTGTAGGGTGGCCGCGGCGAACACAGCAACACATAACTTACACACGGCAAGGGTAGTAGTCGACGCGGTTCAACTTAGGCGTCGGAGAGAGGGAGAGAAACCGCTTACAGAGGTTAGAGCGTCTTTCTTAACGAAAGCCATAGAGCTGTACATACTCCCTCTAAAGGTAAAGAAACCTACCCTCATATACCCTACTTCGCGTAAAGGTCCACAAAAAATGCCGCTTACGTTATGACGTTATTAGTAATTAACGTTAATTAAAATAAAACGTGCGACACATTCTGCTGCTTATTTATAAGTAATTTTCTTTTTGCTGATCACTGGATGTAATTATGGCGGTGGAGCTAAGGTGACATGAAAGAAATCGCTGACACGGCAGCCGTCAACTATACAAGCGTGTCGCTCAACAGCAGTCAACTATAACCGGTGCCGCTTACAAGCCGTCAACTTATACAGTGTCGTACAACAGCCGTCAAACTATACAGGTGTCGTACACAGCCGTCAACTATACACAATAGAGCGGCGCGGGCGGGCGCGCGGCCGGTCGTGTCGTACAACAGCCGTCAACTATCCAGATGTCGTACAACAGCGTCAACTTATACAGATGTCGTACAACACCGTCAACTATACAGGCTGTCGTTACAACAGCTGTCAACTTATACAGATGTCGTACAACCAGCCGTCAAACTATACAGTGTTCGTACAACAGCCGTCAACTATACAGGTGTCGTACAACAGCCGTCAACTATACACGTGTCGTACAACAGCCGTCAACTATACAGGTGTCGTTTACAACAAGCCGTCAACATATACACGTGTCGTACCACAGCCGTTCAACTATAACACGTGTGCGCTACAACGCCGTCAAACTATACACGTGTCCCCCTACAACAGCCGTCAAGCTAACAGTGTCGTACAACAGCCGTCAACTATACAGGTGTCGTACAAACAGTTCGTCACTATACAGGTGTTCGTACCAGCCGTCACTATACAGGTGTAGTAACAACCAGCCGTAACTATACAGGGTTGCGTACACAGGTCGTCAACTATACAGGTGTCGTACAACAGCCGAAACTATACAGGCTGTCGCTACAACAGCCGATCAACTATCAGGTGTTCGTACAACAGCCGTTCAACTATACAGGTGTCGTACAAACAGCTGTCAACTATACAGATGTCAGTACAAAGCGTCAACTATACAGATGTCGTACACGCCGTCAACTTACAGGTGCTCGTACAACAGCCGTAACTTACAGTGTCGCTACAAAGCTTCAACTATACGAGGTGTCGTACAACAGCGTCAACTATACAGGTGCCGTACAACAGCCGTCAACTATAACGCAGGTGTCGTACAACAGCCGTCAACTTTACCAGATGTCGTACAACAGCGTTCAACTATACACGTGTCGTAAAACGCCGTCAACTATACAGATGTCGTACACAGCGTCAACTATACAGATGTCGTAACAACAGCGTCAACTTTACAGATGTGCTACAACAGCCTGCTCAACTTATACAGATGTGTAAACAGCTGTCACTTTACAGATGTCGTACAACAGCCGTCAACTCTCAGGTGTCGTACAACAGCCCGTTCAACTTTACAGATGTCGTTACAAAGCGTCAACTATACCACGATGTCGTACAGACAGCCGTCAACTTTTACAGATGTCGTACAACAGCCGTTCACACTATACAGTGTCGTACAACAGCCGTCACTATACAGTGTCGTACAACAGGCGTCAAACTAAGCAGGTGTCGTACAACAGCCGTCAACTATACATGATGTCGTACAACAGCCGTAACATGCAGGTCGTGATACAACAGCCGTCAAACTATTACAGGTGCCGCTACAACAGCCTCAACTATTACAGATGTCGTACAACAGCGCTCAACTTACAGATGCGTACAACAGCCGTCAACTATAACGTGTCGTAACAACAGCCGTCAACTATACAGGTGTCGTACACACAGCCGTCAACTATACAGAGATGTCGTACACAGCTGTCAACTATACAGATGCCGTACAACAGCCGTCAACTATCAGATGCCGTACAACAGCCGTCAACTATACACGTGTCGTACAACAGCGTCAACTATACAGGTGACGTATACAACAGCGTCAACTACTACAGATGCGTACACGCCGTCAACTATACATGTGTCGTACAACAGCCGTAACATACAGATGCCGTACAACAGCCGTCAACTATACAGCATGCCGTACAACAGGCGTCAACTATACAGGCATGCCGCTCCAACCCGCCCGTCAACCTATACAGGTCGTCTCCAGCCGGTCAACGTATACAGGTGCCGATCAACAGCCGGTCAACTATACAGGTGTCGGTAAACAGTAGAGGGCGGTCCATAGGCGCAGCCTGATAAAGCATCGAACAGAAATTAATTAAAAATAGTCGCCATCGATCGCATAAAACAACAGTCACACGCATCTTCAATTGACATACGTCACGAATTTTCTATGGTAAAATTTTACAAAATTCCCATTTTTTTTACATAAAGCTAAGAACTAACGTTAACTACAATATTATCCTCAACTCTCACCTTGATAAAAATGTTTTTACGTTGGTTAATTTGCCAAAAATCTAGCGATTTGGTAATTTCTGTTGTCTACACTATTCCCCAGTATGTTCAGCATACTGGCGTCTCTCTGTTTTTTCACGGGCAATCTTAGAGGACATATAAAGAGGTTATAAGGCATGAAGTAAACAGGAACACTAATTGTTTTTCATACATTTTTATTTGTACAATAACACCACAATATACTACTTAATGGTGCTTAGAAATTCCGCTGACGTAATTCACTTTCACGCGTCCGTTGAACGTATAGAAGCAAGTTAGGGAGACGTTGATGCCAGCTGAAGAAGAGAATAGAATAGTGAGAGATAGAGAGGAGAGGACGCAGGAGGGGGCGAAACACATGAACGGAGAATGACGAGGGAATCTGTTGTACGACATCAAATGATAACCGCACGCTAGAGAAATATTTCGGTTGAAAGGACAGTTTTTGTTCTATTATTCTATCACGTCTATTTTAGCGCCTTATTTATATTTATTAGGTTTGGGATTTTTTTTTTAAAAAAAAGTTTTTTTTGCGCGCTTTTTTTTCTGGTTGGGGGGGGGAAACATGGGAGGGATGGAGAGCAAGGGGGGTGGCGGCTCAATGCTTGCACAGGCTGCGCACATTTCTCATAGCAAACTAAGTCCCTTGCTGAATGTACGCTCTCTACTTTAAACGTATAAGGTCAATAAATTATTTTATTATTACATAGGACCGGAGTACTTGAACGAGCATCTAACTTACATCATCACATAATTATATTTATTAAAGTGACTAGTGCCGTAAAAAGACTCCATGTCAAACTACTCGGAACAGTACTTGCTCTCCATTTTAACTATTTAATTTCAAATAGAATGTAATCTTTTAAAATGCTAATAACGAACACCCTCGACCATTTCCCCGTTATGTTCACAGTACTATAGAAAACTTACAGGATAGGCAGTTCGCATCTGTAATTATTAACAATCTGATCTTGTGAATAGCAGATAATAGACGTCAATTTCAATTAAAGTATGTGCTGATTACTTAAAGTATAATCACTTATTTACTTTTTATTAGTTCTTAGGTATAATTAATAACTTTAATTAATTAAAAATTTCGTTTTGCAAATATTGGCCATTGCAAGATATACACGGGCATGTTTCCTTCTAGTATTGGTTTTTCACACAGTGTAGCAGATTAGCAACACGAGACTCTTGTGATGAATAAGAAGAAGAGATTGAGATAGATTATGTACAATATGCACCCTACGCGACGAATATGTTCTCTCTCCCGCTCTCTCGCTCTTTTTCTCTTCCCCCTCTCTGCTTTCTCGCTCTCTTCTCTCTCTCTCTCTCCTCTCTCTCTTCTCTCTCTCCCTCTTTCGGTCATCTCTCTCTCCTCTCTCTCTCTCTCTCGCTCTCTCCATCTATCTCTCTCTCTTCCTCTCTCTCTTCCTCTCTCTCTCTCTCTCTCCATCTATCTATCTCTCTCTTCTTCTCTCTTCCTCTCTCGTCCTCTCTCTCCCTCCCCCCTCTCTCCCTCTCTCATCATCTCTCTATCTCTCTCTCTCTCTCTCTCTCTCTCTCTCTTCCTCTCTCTTCCGCTCTCGTCCTCCTTCTCTCTCTCCCTCTCTCTCCCCTTCTCTCTCGACCTCTCTCTCCCCTTCTCTCTCGACCGCTCTCTCCCCCTCTCTCCCTCTCTCTCCCCTTCTCTCTCTCCCTCTCTCTCCTCTTCTCTCTCGACCGCTCTCGCCCCCTCTCTCCCTCTCTCTCCCCTTTTCTCTCCCTCTCTCCCCTTCTCTCTCCCTCTCTCTTCTTCTGCTGTAAAGGTAAATGTGACAACACGATTCATGAATATTTTATTCTGGCAGATATAATGAAGAGAACGCGATCACAGCTCTAACCATATGCTAGGCAAATCAGAAAAGATTGTGCGCCTTATAATAATATCCCATAATTATTAATAGACTAAATATCAGATTGGTAAGACCCTAAATAAGTAATAAAGACGGAATGCTTTTTCACAAAGAAATAAATTACTCGAAAAATAAGATATAAATACTTATAAAATGAGGCATAAATGTATTAAATGTCGATCTATCTACTTAGTATATTTATTTCAGGATTAATTATTAGACAAATTTCTCTCAAAATCCTAGAGATTCATCAAAAGGATTGAGCTAACAAGTAACTTAACAACATTTCCAGACCCTCTGCACACGAGACTGTGTTTACTAGATCATGCACATCATCGCCACACTGGTTCCCTCTGCTCTCTCGTATACTAACTATCTAAGTAGTATACACATATATATATATATAATATATAGATATATATATAGTACTCTAAGTTAGATACAGAGATAAGATCTTATATCTAGCTTATAATAATCTAATATTTATACTAAAGCGATGTAACTATATAATAGACCTCACACTACATAACGTATAAAGTTTATAATTAGTTAATAAGGTATATATATATGATATATATAGTATATTATTACTATATATGTACTATGTTATTATATATGAGATCAAGTTAATCATGTAAGCCGTAGCGGTTCAGGCAGCGGTGTCGTAAGTAAAAACGAAAAAAGTCACGTCGTCGCGTTATAATATTTTCGTCGGTGTGTGTGTGTGTGTGTGTGTGTTGTGTGCTGTGGTGTGTGTGTGTTGTGTGATGTTGTGTGTGTGTGTGGTGGATACCGGCGCGGGCAGTGCTTTAGAATAACCATCACCGCATGCAATACTCACGAATCTTCTTCTTCATCCTTCTTCTTCTTTTCCACGCATCCAACCTCGGATCGATGCCGGCCCCTGTGTCTGTCCTCCCCTGTATTCAGAGCGTTGGGTGTGCTACTTCAATCCTAAATTAATTTGAGCACTTCACGTGCGAACGCCTGGGGTTGCAGCTGTGGGTGTAATTCAACGTAATTCGGCGTAATTCGTGTTCTCTTCAAATTTGATCTACTACCTTCATGCCCAACAACTGTACATAGCACAGTTTATACTGTATGTACTAGTGTGTGTAGTATAGTGTAGCAGCCCTGTAGCGTACGCCCGTGTGAACGGTGTCAGTGTTAGTGTTAGGGGCGTAGAGTAGAGATAGAGTTAACGCTAGAGGTAACGGCCACAATTAGGGTTAGGTGAATAGAAGGATGGGGAGGGGAGGAGGAAAGGAGGAGAGGAGGGGAACGAGAGGAGAGGAAGAGGGGGAGGAGAGGAAGAAGGGGAGGAGAGGAAGAGAAAGGAGAGAGGAGGAAGGAAGGATGAGAGAAAAGGAGGGAGGAGGAGAAGGGACGGGTACGGGGACAATTGAAATGTAAGTGCTCGTGTGTGTGTGCGTGCGTGCATGTGTGCATCTGTGTGTGCGTACGCGCTTGCTGTGTGCATCTGTGTGTGCGTGTGCGTGAGTGTGTGCGCGTGTGTGTGCGTGGCGCGCTTCGCGTGTGTGGCATCTGTGTGCCTACGCGGCTTGCGTGTGCGTGTGTGCATCTGTGTGTGCGTGTGTGGCATCTGTGCGTGCGTGCGTGCGCGTGTATGCGTTCGTGCGTGCGTGCGTCGCGCTGAATGTAATCGACGTTAAACAAACGTGTGCGTGACGTGCGCGTGTGGCGTGCCGTGCGTGGCGCTGATGTATCGACGGATAAACAAATGTGACAAACACGGAGGACCGCTAACAGCGCGAGATTTTATCGAAGTCAACGCCAAAGTATACACTGCTGCTGTTATCTCGCTTACGAAACAACAAAGTGGTGAAAAAAACAGTCAATTTGAGCGGCCACTGAACACCTTGAATGAAAAAAGCAGCGCAGGCAGTAGCAGTAGCAGCAGCAGCAGTATAGTATAGTGACGGCAGCAGCAGTCNCCGTGCGGTCCTCAGCATTCGCAGTTATGTCTGAAGTGCGACGTTGCTTCGGGGGGTCTTCGATTCGCGGTTGGTACCTGTGTGCGGAGTCCTGTGGCTCTCCTGTCGCTCAAGGCCGCCCCCAACCCAAACGACCCACGTCGCCTGTGCAGACCTAGTCGCTTGCCGCAGTCGGTGATGGCCCCGGGCGTAGCCCGGTTGCGTGTTGTCACCTGAGCACACGGCGACGTAATTGCTGCTCGACTGACTACACAGATGGTGGCTGGCAGAAGACGCACAGTGAAAAGCGAAGCCCACCTGTCGCCGTGGGTCATGGACTCTTCCCTCTTTGTGGAACACTTATAGCACGTGGTGATCAGTGGCACTTGGTGAGACTGAGACTGAGACAGGAACACGTGGTGAGAACTACGGCAGAGCGTCGGCAAGTGAGTTCCGGGGGCGGGAGCCTACAGGATCGCCGTCGACGCCGAATGTTCTACCGGCCCGTGGACGCGTGGGAGGAACTTCGCGTAGTGCCGGGGCCCACTAAGCGCCCCGTGCCGCGATCAGTTTATTTTGTAGTTGCGCATTCTTTTGTGATGTTTACCGCTGGCGGTTGCCCTCGTTCTTAGCGGAGTGTTATTAACAATGTGCGGTTGTTTTAGTGGTTCAAGTGTTATCTGCTATGTTTTATTTTATTTGGATAGTATAAATTGAGCAGGGGCTTTTCAATTTTAAGTTGGGGGGATGTAGCAGATTCGCTTTTAGAATCGTGCTCGATGTGCAGTTTATTTCACGGGAGATGGCGCTAGCCGCGAGGACGATTCCAGGAAGGCAGAACAATAGAGAAAACGGCGCGAAGAAGGAGATACGCCTGAGAGTGATGGCGGCCAGTTGTGTTTTAGAATGCGTCCGATGTTAATTACTTAACCGTGTACGTATGTAGCCAGTATGTGTACGTATGTAGCTGTATGCTGTAGCTAGTAGTGTACGTGGTATGTACATTATAGTATATTTAATTGGTAAAATCGTACGTGTTATGGAATATTGTAGGATTTGTAGACTATTGTGAACGTAATGCAAGTTAGTTATACGGCTAGCGTAGGTGTACGGAGGGAGGGAAGGAAAACTTCATCTGTGTGTTTATTAATTATGAGAAGAATCGTGACACTATAGGGTGGAGAGTTCCACTCTAGTGTGCTGTAGCCA
Organism: Priapulus caudatus; assembly: GCF_000485595.1. NCBI lineage: Eukaryota > Metazoa > Priapulida > Priapulimorpha > Priapulimorphida > Priapulidae > Priapulus > Priapulus caudatus. The sequence continues at coordinate 372,826 of NW_014577237.1, forward strand.
GCAGACTGTGGAACGCCACTGTGTTTTGTCGTTTCTGCTATGTGCATTTGTTTCTCCTATATTATATGCGTGTGTTTTCGCCTCTACGGAATACTTTTAGCAATTATTGTTGACGTTCGTAAGCGATTTTAGTTTGCGCTGGATGTGCAGGCGTGGCTGCAGTTACTGCCTACTTTACTTATCACTTCGTGACCGACACCCCCCCCCCTTTCTCCGGCGCTCGGGTGTTTGACTCGCTCTGCCTCGTCGCGATCCTATAGTGATCGAATCGGTAAAGGACGGGGAGTAACGGCCCTGTCAGGGTGCGCGGCGGACAACGGCAACATACTATACACGGCAATGGTAAGTAGTCGACCGCGTTGGTTAGTGCGGTAATAATAGAGAGGGTGAAAATCGTTACATGTAGGACGACGTAGATGGAGTAAAGTGGCATAGAAACAGCGCCGACCGTCACGTCTGTGACGGCAAGGTTAACGATGTAATAGTGGAACGTCGTCTGCAACTTTTTCTCCATGGCAACGGCCGCCATGACGAGCGCGTTTCCGAGCACCGTCATCGATATCCAGACCGCCATCCGCAACGTCGCTCTAAACTCGACAAAAGAAGTATATCAGTTGAGTTATTCACATTATGTATGCATGTTTTTCACCCTATGGCGTCTCCAACAAATGGCGTCTTTATACCTTAGTTGCCGTTTCACCATTTGCTGACCATTGCATGCAACATTACAGCAATCCGTTTCCTCGCAGAATTGTTATTATACTGGGCACGTCCAAACAGTTGTCAACCATATGCAATCGCATCCATGTCATTTGTTATTACTTATAATAAATAAGAACTTTTGTCAAAGTAAATTGCCGCACGTTCGTGAGATTTTTCCCAAAAGTGTCTATTTCAACCTTATAAAACTCACCAACTTATAACGATAGAAGCAATATTCATACATACACCACGCTTTATTAAATCCAAAACAAATACTTTCCTATTCCTCAGATAACCTATAACGTCAATAAACTCGAAACTCACAGGGATTATTGCTAAGACATGTATGATCTTGCATGTAAAATTCTAGAAACGTAACTCAATTACTTCGCGAGATATGGTAGGTAAATACACTTTCCTACCGGGCATACGCCTATTATGCCTGTATAAGCCTATGAGCATTACCGCGCATAAATAACAGCTAATTAATTAGACTAATCGTGCGTCAATTAACTCGAAACTCACAGGGATTATAGCTAAGACATGTATCATTATGCATGTAGAATTATAACTCAACTCCTTCGCGAGATATGCGTATAATAGCCTATAAGCGTTACAGCGCGTGCATATTTGCTATTTAATTAGGCTAATCGTGCGTCAATAAACTCGAAACTTACAGGAATTATAGCTAAAAGACATGTATCATCATGCATGTAGAATTCTAGAATTCTGAGAGGGTCTATGTCTCACAGGGTACTGCCGGAACGTACCCGGGGTACGGTCCGGTATACCGGAACGTACCCTGGTACCAGAGCATATAAATCAACGTGATTTATATGCTCTGCTGGTACAATCTAATATGCCAGACCGTACCTCGCCTACTCCACTAACGAGTCTAGGTCTAGTGAGTCGCCTACGCCTACTCCCTAACCCTAACCCTAACCCTAATCATATCAGATAGTTACCAGGGTACGTTCTGGTATACCGGACCGTACCCAGGGTACGTTCCGGCAGTACCCTGGGAGACATAGACCCTATGAGCCTTAGTATGTTAAATCCATTAATCGCTTATCGTAAAACCATATCTTAGATATTAATCTCTGTGTTGAGACTTTCTAGAATCTTCACACACATTCTTACTGGACGACGTGTGTTGCTTTGTTTTCAGCGGTCAGGCAGTAGTAGAGGTTATAGAGAAACTAGAACAAATAATTCTGTACGATGAAGACGAGGATGAAGATGACAGTTCTAGGCAAAGGTACGGAACAAAAACGCTTGTCGTAGTTTGACGTAAACACATCGTATTTGGTATCGATCGTACATCGTACATCGTATCGTAACTAACTACGTTAGTTATTTGAGAAAATGGAGTTTAGTCAGCGGAAAGGAATAGCGGCTATCTGAACAGATCATTTGTAAGACCCTACTCTCTCAGCTTTAATTAATTAATTATCAAATTTAATATAATAATAGTCATAATATATTATTATATCTTGAATTTCATTCATTTATCGTTATTTATTTATATTTATTTTATCGTGCATTAGTAGCAGTAGTATTTTGCCATGCGTAGTCGTAGCTTTTACGGTCTTATTTTCCGCGACAGGGAAACCCCGTTACAAGTACTCGATGAGGATGGCAAAATGGCCGTCCTGTCTCACAGCGTGGCAGCCTACATGTCCACCCTGGACCACGGTCACCTCAGACCCCTGACCACACGCATAGTCTCCGACACGACCATCTGGCTGGCCAGGTTTTTCAGGTGAGTTAGTTCGCGTCTTTATTCGTTGCATGTTTCACGTCGTAAAATCGAGCCTATTTCTTGAACTTTCTTTGAAGTTTAAAAATTTTCTTAAAGAGATCTCCCTTCTGCCTTCTTCTTACTCTTTCTCTTCTTCTTTTTCTACTTTTGTTCTTCTTATCGCTCTTTCTGCTTCTCTATCTCTCCCTCTCTTCCTCTCGCTCCCTCTCTCTGTCTCCCTTTCTCTCTCTCTCTCTCCCTCTCTCTCTACGCCTGCTGCTTCGCCTACAGTGACCACTGTATGGAGGTTTGAGTGTGCATGTACGTCTCTATACGCAGGTTTTTTGGCAGTTCGGCGTTCTTCCACGAGGACTACAGGGAGGGGCTGCTGCGCGTCTGCCGTCTCGGCCTCCACCGCAGGTACCCCAAGTACGCGAGCGAGGGATTCGAGGCTCTCTACCGGAGACCCCCCGTCTTGTACCTCAGTGTGGCTGCTAGAGGAGGCATGGTCCAGTTCCTCTGCGCCCAGGTACGAACGCGAGGGCTGAGGGAGAGGGGAGAAGGAGGGAGGAAGGGGGAAGGGAGGGAAGGAAGGAGGGAGGGAGAGAAGGAGGGAGGGAAGGAGGGAGGGACAGAGGATAGAAGGGAGGGAGGGAGGGAAGGAGGGAGGGACAGAGGATAGAAAAAAGGGAGGGAAGGAGGGAGAGACAGATGGAAGGAGCGAGGGAAGGAGAGAGGAAAGAAAGGAAGGCGGGAGGGCGTGTGCCTTAGAAGGGTGGGCAACTGCTCAAAGCATCGTAGATAGGAATAGCATCTTAAGTCATTTTCATAGGTTGTGGAGTCGAGTGCTCTGCAAAATGTAATGACACTGTGGAATTATGGCAGTCGTAACGTCGTACTTTAATTATCTTTTTAATATGCTTTGTTAATAGTTCTAGTGGTATAATTCCAATAATTCAGCAAGAATCGCTGTCATTCTTAAACATGTTTGTTGTGTGGTGACATTTGATTCTCGGATTCAAGATTAATGTATATGTATTTGCAGCTGGGACTGCCTTCGTCTTGTGTGTCAACTGTACCCTGTGGGGTAGAAACTTGGAACCGATATAAAATGGTGAGTGAAATAGATAATCTATAAATACTGTGATTTTATAAAGTTTATAATTATGATAATAAATATAATTATAAATTCCATGTGACTTTATAAATTTGTTGCGTTACTAACATGGGAAGACAATCTTTAAGTGGATATCTTGGCGCGAGTGGACATCGTCGTGGCGACTGTATTCGTGTTTTCTGCAGGACAAGATTTACCTGGAGGAGCTGGAGAAGTAGATACGTGACGACATTTCAGCGGGAAGGTCACCTGTCCTCGCCGTGGCAAATGCTGGTGAGATATATATCTGTCAGTAATCTCTCGTCCACTAAAAGTTGCCCCCTTGCTTTGTGAGCTGCTCTGACGTAGATAAGTCTCAAATGGATTTCAGTACACTATATACTGTAGAATATATTATACTATACAAAGTACCGTAGTTGTATATACTATACAAAGCAAAGAAAAAGTGAAGAGTACCTATATTTCTGTCATTTAAACTATCGAGGGATACTGTTGCTCCTAAAACGATGACCCGTTTACAATCGACTCTGACGTTTCGTGGCATCGTTATGCAACAATGCAACGTGCAGTGGCGCCCCCTGTGGTGTAATTACAACCGTAACAAGGTTGCAATCACGTTTGTGAATGTCGACAGGTACGCCGGTCGTCGGACAGGTCGACGACATAGAGGGCGTTCAGGACCTGTGCAAGACGCATGACATTTGGCTTCACGTTGAAGGTCACGGCCTTGCCAGCCTCGTTCTCACGGACACGCCGAACAACCCCGCGGTACGTACCGACGCTCCGTACAGATGAAGTTGTGTACAAAAAAGTGTGACTTATAGTATACACGAGTATATACGGTATATCTAAACAATGCCATTCACAAGCTATAGCATATATAAGCAATACTATTAACGCTTTGTACGACATGTAAGCAATACCATTCACAGTCTACCCACTGTATTTAACCGAAGCTGCTCGCCTCTCGATTTCGATTATTCGATTACAATACCATTTGTATTTGATACTGCATGAAGGCAACGCCATTCACACTCTACACAGCGTATTTAGCCGCTCACCTCTCGATCTCTCTCCGCCTCTGTTCTCTCGCAGGCTTCCAAGATGGCGGACAGCGTGACGCTGACGCCCGGCACGTGGCTGGGCGTGCCCGCGCTTCCCTACGTGAGTCTGTACGCGGCGTCGGAGCCCGCCCTCGTCCACGCCGCGGGCCTCGCAGCATTCAACAGCCACCTGCGTCTCAGCTGCCTGCCGCTGTGGCTCTGCCTGCAGAAGCTTGGCTGCGAGGGCGTGTGCGGACGCGTCGGACACGCCTGCGAACTGGTGCGTGGCCCCGTCTCATCGCATACGCACACCCACACGGACACATGCAGGGACATACACACATGCACGTACGCAAACATGCACACACATACACATGCACACACGCGCACACACTAGCACGCACGCACATGCACGTACGCTAGCACGCACACACATACACACAAGCAAATATATATAATATCTCGCCTCTTATACAATAAATCAATTTCGCTCACAAAGGCTGTGTGATCAATACTACATGGTGTTGAAACACCTGCAGTAAGGAAACACCGCACACTTTATAACGAGCATGCATAATTCATGACTACAGACGACGGGGTAACGTCGCAAATGACACACAAGCAGAAACGACTGTCGGCAATCCAGAAAACACGGCAAAAACGGGTAAAAAATTGGCATAAGAATAGGAAAACGGTAAGTGTAAAAAGGAAATCAAAATTTAAATTGGAATGGTTGCTAAGAAATTTAGACACGTTATCGCTAACGACCACTCACGCATTGAGTAAGGAATAGTACGGGTTGACAAGCAAGACATACGTAATGACAGTATATCCTCTCTATTTGTTGTTGCAAACCGCTTTGCATTTGCCACCCGCTACCGGTTAAAAATCACGCGACAGACCATCATTAAGGAACCGCGCAAGCCGCCGCCACCGCCGCGCAGCATAACACGGTCAAACGCAAGCAAGAAAACTCTGAAAACCCCCAAAAACTCCGAGCGAGAAAACGCGCGCAAGAATTCTCCGAAAAACCCCAAAGAACTCTGAGCGAGAAAACGCGAGCAAGAATCCTCCAACTATGTCCGACTATGTCCCTCCTATCCTATGTCATACATATCAATGATGTATACGTGCTCGTGGTCTTGGTCAATATATGTATCTATAGGTGATTATTTAGACATTCTTTATAGCCTTTGATGCATTTTGCTGCTACCGTGCACTAAATAAACGGTGCTGTGAAGATCGTAATTAAGGTAGCGAAGATGGCTGCTGCTACTGTGCACTAAATAAACAGTGCTGTGAAGATCCTAATTAAGATACCGAGAGAGTTGCCGTATTTTTCAGAAGTGGAGGTGGCGCCGTATGCAGAGAATGCAGAGAAGAGAAACAGTTACAATAATTCGTCTAACATCGACGCGCTCAACAACTGGGTGCGCACTTCTACGATGCCACTCAAAAAGTTCCTAACGCGACTGATTCCACATCGTTGCCTTTTAGAGGCAGTTTCGCTTTCTGCATTTTATTTTAGAGGAGAACTACGTCGCGCTATTCTGCTTTTGTGTTTACCGCACCGCGTAGAAAGTGTAGTAGGTGTTTAGGTTTCGCGATTTCTCCACTGTAGCTTGGCCAGACGATGCAGAGGGACATGCAGGAAGTTCTCATTGACCTCATTGACCTTGAGAGCGACGGCGTCTGCATACGTTTATGCCCCCTGGAGAATGCTCATGGTATGAAATCTTGTGTTTTTGTCGGTTTTTCTACCTGACAATTGAAGTCAAATTTCATAACTTCTGTAACGTTTTTATACATAGAAATACATTCAATAACGTATTCAATTTCAAATCTGGCGCCCAATTAGTAATAAACACAATAGAAATAACTGAATAGTAATCTAGGTCATGTGACGTCACTGCCCCATGTTGAGCGACGCCATTATGTAAACATAGTGTGTGCGGTGGTTAAATATTCGATGTTTTTTGTTATTTCTCATGCTTATTTATCATGTCAAGACACAAACACATGTAGCCTGTAAATGTACTTATATTCATGTACATACATATTACCTGTGTGGATAATGCATTTACAGTATATGTACATGACTTGCCGTGCGTAGATACATGTACATGTACAGATACATGATTCTGACCGAGCGTGATATAAGCCCGGTGATCAGTGTACTCGCATGACTAACCTGGTCCAGATAAAACGGGATACGAGAGAAGTGTTCCTGACAGGATATGTTGATCCTAACCGCGGAGCGCGGATCTTGCGCGCAGTTCCGCGGGAAGGCGCACGCGGCCGCGGGAACGTTGTAGCAAAGTATGCAGCGCTGGCAGCTATGGATCCGTGCGCCGAATGCATAGGGCGGCGCACGAATCTATAGCTGCCAGCGAAGAGTCGACAATTTTAGCAGGGCAAACAGAGGGCAGAGATTTGGGACGTGGCAGCAACTGGGGACTTACATGGGGGATGGTAGAGATGGGGGGATGGTGAGAGGGAAGCTTTTCATTTGCCGCTCATCCATGTGCATGTCGTCTTAGGCGTTTTCACTATAACTTGTTCATAATTTGTTGTTCAACATAAAAGTAAGTATAATATTTATAAGCTTCGCATAATGAATGGGCCTATTATGCCTTTAAGTATACAATTTGTGACTATATATCAATGTTTAGTAAAAATGACCGCAGATTGAGTTTTTTATTTACCAAATTTTCTTTCCAGGAAACGTAACGAAACCGACAGATTTACTCTGCATGAGTGTTATCTCAGCCTTGTACTGCTTATGACTGCTTTGTTCTCTATCACTGAAAAACTACTGGACATTGACATTGACATTGAGTGTAGATGAGTGTTATCTCAGCCTCACAGATAGAAATAGTATGCAACTCGTTGCCCTTGACAATAATATATTCATATGAAAACAGGGAAGGAAGGGAGATTTTGTGAATTTTCGTGTCAAATGCGACCGCACTGGTCCATTTCAGCGACTTTGTTATAATATCATTGCACACTATAGTATTATTTGCGCTAAGATATGTTACAACGATTACACATGTGTGCGGTATGAACCTTGTTTTGCTTTTCGACATGGACAAATACATGGCAATTTTATATAGTACACAGTTAGGTTAAAGGATAGAGATCATGTCCAGGACGAACACGACAGTAATGACACGTGTTTTGGACCTCACCTCAGGTAAGTGTATGACCCTACTCACTCACTCACTCACTCACTCACAACCTACTACTCACTTACTCCCTACTCACTCTACATCTCTGTACACTCACAATACTACTCACTCACTACCTATACTCACTCACAACCTCACTGTTACATTGAGAGAATCTCTGTGTTGATGATGAGCGTGAAGATTGCTAGTTGGATGCTGGTTCGCTGACTCGACGCGCTATCGATCGCGCGGTGGCTACACACACACACGCGAGCGATTGCATGACCTCCGTTTGCGCGGAGGTAATTAATAACTTTCATGTTGAAGGCCCATTCTCTTCAAATTACACGAATAAATGACGGCAACAATAGAGCATTCATGTCAGCGTATTCTTCGACAACGGGATCCGATACACTGCACGAAAGCTATCATTCTTCACTCTGTTTACAGACCGGATACGATGAAGCTATTTCAATAATAGTCGTGCGAATGCTCTTTTGTTCAACACCAGCTGATGCCACTGCTACAGACACGGGGACGAACACGAACAAACAACACCGATCGATAGGTAAACATTGGTAATAGATCTGCTGCGATTGTAGCGAGATGTGCCCCCGTACATAAGAGATACCCCATACAAGATATAAGCTAGGGGATATGTAAGGTACTACACCTGCGTTTTCTCATACAGAAAAAATCGCCAGAAAGTATAACCGAGTATAGTGAAGTTATAGTATACAGACGTTTCAGCTTTCACGTGGCCCTACAAGAGGGACCGCTCTATAATCCTACGGGTCGTTGGTCGGGTTTATTCCCGGTTGGCCTACTAAATTGTCGGCAATAATAGGTGAAAGAGAGTATAGAATTAGAAACATTAAGACTGGTAGTAAATAGATTTATGAAAAACTATTTACTACCAGTCTTAATGTTTCTAATTCTATACTCTCTTTCACCTATTATTGCCGACAATTTCCTGTAAATGCCATCCAAATGCTCATGTGCAACAAACGCTGGCGGCGGCTATTGCTCACGCTGCACACTGACACTTAAATAAGTGTCCGCAGGACTAACGGCTATGGGGCATTTACTAGTCCTTCTTATTTTTTACTAGTCTTGGACTAACGGACTAGCGTTATAGTGTCGAACGACTCGAACCCTGGCAGGGGGTGAGAATATCACGGGGGGAGGAAGTCTCAGCAGCTAAAGATTGTTAGTGTCGTACGATAGTCACACTACAGTATCACCGGCAGCTGCGGATCAGTATTTTAACCTTAAATTAAGAAACTAGAATAACATGAAACGCCATCGACGCCATGAACTTCCCTAATGCATTCTCCCCTTTATCATCCCCCCCCCGCTTTTCTCCCGGCTCAATTTCTCATCCCAGATTCAAATTTGAGGTTTTCATTAGCAAACCTCTTTCTGACGGATTTCATCAATATACTACATGAAAGTACTCACGCAATCACTTTCGCTGTAGAATCATACGGAAAGCCTTTCGAAATTCCGGATTACTGATACCGTACAGAACGGGGTTCAATGTGCTGTTAAAAAATGACAGCCATAACAGCAGCGTGTAGGTCGTGTCTGAAATGCTGTTCGGATCCACCGCTTTCATGTCAAACATGACGAAAAAGCTTCCCCAGCAAAATAGGAACGAGACGAGAATGTAAGTGAGCGTGATGAAGGTGCGACGGCTACCGGTACGCCTCGTAGCGTTGGCGGCTGGTACTAGCACGCGCGGCTGTGTCGACGTGCTTGCGTTTTCCACATTCAGAGTACTGACAGCGACAGCGGCACTCACTGGCGCGGGAATTGACGGTTTTTCGTTTGGCGGCTC
>NW_014577237.1:382463-387162 GCF_000485595.1 Priapulus caudatus
CCACCTAAAGAGGTCGGCATCAGGGGTAGAACATTCGACCTCACCTCAGGTAAGTGTCTGTCCCTACTCACTCACTCACTACCCCTACTCACTCACAACCTACTACTCACTCACTACTACTCACTCACTCCCTACTCACTCTACACCTCTGTACACTCACAATACTACTCACTCACTACCCCTACTCACTCACAACATACTACTCACTCACCCCCTACTCACTCTAATCTCTGTACACTCACAACACTACTCACTCACTACCTATACTCACTCACAACCTCACTGTTACATTGAGAGAATCTCTGTGTTGATGATGAGCGTGAAGATTGCTCTAGTTGGATGCTGGGATGATCTGATGTCAACGTGTCCTGCAAATCCTCTCTCGGCCTGCCAAAGCCTTCAATCTTTGTTTTACTGAAAAAACGTGTATATATATATATATACACACAGAGAACACGTACAAGTACCACATGCGGACCCACGCACGCACGCACGCACGCACGCACGCACAAATATAGTGTGTATTTGTATATAAACATGCTCGTGATACTACTACATTCATTATATATATTAGATACATAGTTATAATACGTGTTCACGAGGTGTTGATCATCTCCGCTTACATCCCAACAACCTCCTCCTCTGTGTTAGGTATGATAGAGAGCACGGAGAACACGTATACAAGTACCACATGCAGATCCAGCACTCACGCACGCACGCACGCACACACGCACGCACGCATAATATGATGCATGCTTATGCGGGCCCTTTTCTCTCGTGGCCTATCTCCTTATTTGGCAATTGCTTTCTCATTTTTCGTTGATTTCCCACGACAACCTCATGTATGTATGTATGAGAAATTAAAATCCGGACCAATGGTACAAGGCGTGAATCTGTTCGATGTTTATTCAGGCCTGCTGCCTATGGACGCCTTCTATATACTGCTGTTCACCACCTAAATCCACCACATGAGGCCGTGGCAATTAGCTTGTACACACGTAAGCCGGGCTGCATGATGTCGGGTTGCGATTGAATGCGACGCGACGCGACTGCAGTGCTTACACGCGACATCGCACATTTATTTACACACATGCATAGGCGCGCACACAGGCACTTGGAGCGTTTCAATAAAATATAATGCTAAATAAATACGAAATCTATTTATTACCAAAGTCTTAATGTTTCTAATTCTATACTCTCTTTCACCTATTATTGCCGACAATTTCCTGTAAATGCCATCCAAGTGCTTATGTGCAACAAACGCTGGCGGCGGCCATTGCTCACGCTGCACACTGAAACATAAATAAGTGTCCGCAGGACTAACAACTATGGGGCATTTACTAGTCCTTCTTATTTTTTTACTAGTCTTGGACTAACGGACTAGCATTATAGTGTCGAACGACTCGAACCCTGGCAGGGGGTGAGAATATCACGGGGGGAAGGAAGTCTCAGCAGCTAAAGATTGTTAGTGTCGTACGATAGTCACACTACAGTATCACCGGCAGCTGCGGATCAGTATTTTAACCTTAACTTAAGAAACTAGAATAACATGAAACGCCAGCGATTTCACTAAAAGTCGATATCGGTTTATTGTTTTACAATTTCCCTAATGCATTCTCCCCTTTATCATCCCCCCCCCCAGCTTTTCTCCCTGCTCAATTTCTCATCTCAGATTCAAGTTTGAGGTTTCCATTAGCAAACCTCTTTCTGACGGATTTCATCAATATACTACATGAAAGTACTCACGCAATCATTTTCGCTGTAGAATCATACGAAAAGCCTTTCGAAATTCCGGATTACCGATACCGTACAGGACGGGGTTCAATGTGCTGTTAAAATATGGCAGCCAGAACAGCAGCGTGTAGGTCGTGTCTGAAATGCTGTTCGGATCCGCTGCTTTCATGTCAAACATGACGAAAAAACTTCCCCAGCAAAATAGGAACGAGACGAGAATGTAGGTGAGCGTGATGAAGGCGCGACGGCTACCGGCACGCCTCGTAGCGGTGGCGGCTGGTACTAGCACGCGCGGCTGTGTCGACGTGCTTGCGTTTTCCACATTCAGAGTACTGACAGCGACAGCGGCACTCACTGGCGCGGGAATTGACGGTTTTTCGTTTGGCGGCTCCTTTCTGGCTACCGTAGCAACGGTTGCTACGCCGGTGACGCTATGAGATGTGTGCTGATTAAACATGGCGCCTCGAGCTCCAGAGACTCTCGCGCGTTTCTTCATGACGTAATACACGCGGAAATAGCAGACGATCATGAGGACGAGCGGAACCTGGTAGCAGATGAACATCACCGAGTAAACGAAGACGACGTTCCGAGCCGGATCCCAGATGCAGTCGTATCGGAATCCGGGTAGCGTCGGATCGCTCCACTTCGGGTGTTCCCGGACGCGGTCGACAATCATCGCCGGTAGAATGAGGATGACGTCAAGCAACCAGACGACGCTGATGATGGCGATCGTCTTTCTAGTCGTGTTGTTGTTTCTGTAGTGAACACTCCAGGTGACGGACCACAGCCGGTCCATGGAGATGGCTAGCATGGTGAAGATAGAAGCCGTTGTCATGAAATAATCAAACGTGATCCAAATAGCGCAGCCAAACTCTCCTGAAATGTGGCACGTGTGTTATATATATATATTAGTTATTTATTACGTTTATTGTATTGTTAAATGATATATGAAATATTATCTATCTATCTTAGGCCTACTATCTATCTATCTATCTATCTATCTATCTATCTATCTATCTATCTATCTATCTATCTATCTATCTATATATATATATATATATATATCCATCCATCCATCCATCCATCCATCCATCCATCCATCCATCCATCCATCCTATCCACCATCATCCATCGCCATCCATCCATCCATCCATCATCCATCCAATTGCCATCCACCAAATTCCATCCATCATCCATCCATCCATCCATCCATCCATCGCATCCAATAGCATCCATCCATCCATCGAGCCATCATCCATCAGCCATGCCATCGCCATGCCATCCCATCCATCCATCCATGCCATCTATCTATCTATCTATCTATCTATCTATCTATCTATCTATATATCTATATATCTATCTATCTATCCATCTGTCTATCTATCTATCTATCTAGTAATAAACCGAATTATAGACCGAATTATCATCATCGTTGTAAACTTGCTGGTTGACATGAAGCTTCCACGACCTTCCCCTTCATAACACGTACGATCGTTTGCAATCACAGATCGTAGAAACGACTACAACACACCACTACACATATAATTCACTAGTACGTGAATCTCCTACACACAGAACCTACGCTCAACAGACTATAATGTATGTACAAATATATACAGAGATGAAAAAAGCGACGATGAAAAAAAACAAAGATGAAAGATTAATAATTATTATGTGTAAACTTTACTTACCGAGTGGCCAGTAGTTTAGGACGGTATAGATGGAGTAAAACGGTATGACAATAGCGCCGACCGTCACGTCTGTGACGGCAAGGTTGACGATGTAATAGTTGAAGGTCGTCTGCAACTTTTTCTCCATGGCAACGGCCGCCATGACGAGCACGTTGCCAAGCACCGTCGCCACGGTCCAGGCCGCCAGAGCGACGCCGGTCACGATGTTACGAAACGACGCATTAAACTCTGGTATGAGAAACACCTCCGTCAACGTACCGTTAGAAGCAACAGAAGCATTACTCGCGACGTCAACGAACGAAGATGAATTCGTTGCCATTCGTCACTCGAATCACCTCGCTCTCCCGTGCGCGTGCGGCGCGGGTGCGTACGACGGTATATATATGTGTGCGTATGACAAGTTGCGGTTTGCGCACGGGGACATGCGCACAGTGGAGTGGAGGCAGGTAACACATGTGTCTAAAACAAGGGGAGGAATATTGTGTCGCAGGTGGGAAACTGCGCATCGTTAATTTGCGTGCCGTGTGGAGATGTCTCTTCCCCCCTGTCAATGTCAAATGCTAAAGTATGACGAAAAAAGTATTATTTTCGAAATGTGAAGAATTTCTGCAATCCTTTGTATCGTATTTTTGTGTCAAGCGAATTTACAATTTATATGATTGCGTCTGCTTTATTTTCCAGTTTTTCGCGTATGGTCTTTGCTACGATTGATATAAAAATATGGCTATAAGTGAATATACTTATATTAATGACATCTTTATTAATGGGTTTGTTTTACTTATTTCTTCTGCTTTCATGTTGTTCTTATTTCACTTGATTTGGTTTTTCATTGCGATTTATTTTTCAATTATTATATTCATTTACATTCTTCATTGTTTACAGATTATTTACGACGTTTATCCTGAAATTCGTACAACTAATAGAAATGTCGCAAAACATCTGTGTCGAATAAATCATCAGACCTCTTGTTTTTACAGCTGTGTTTTCCATTTGTGTAGTGCAACCCGGCTGACGTCCTGTATTTCTTCATATGTAATGACAATCCGTGCGGTCGCTTTAAAATAAATACCAAAACTTCGTACGCGTTAAGCTTTGTTTGCCCACGTATTTTAATATTCTCTGAAATGTCATTCAGATACATTCCGATACCACTAAGCATTCATCGCAATAGTTGATCGCTAACTCGAAGAACTTGCTATCTCAATGCCATCGTGTAATAAGCTCGTCGAACCCACACAAGGGTAGTGACAGTGGATCTACGTGCCGTAGAAACG
>NW_014577237.1:387172-392141 GCF_000485595.1 Priapulus caudatus
ATCCATCCATCCATCCATCCATCCATCCATCCATCTATCCATCTATCTATCTATCTATCTATCTATCTATCTATCTATCTATCTATCTATCTATCTATCTATCTATCTATCTATCTATCTATCTATCTATCTATCTAGTAATAAACCGAATTATAGACCGAATTATAAATCGGAGTGATACGTGTCATCATCATCGTTGTAAACTTGCTGGTTGACATGAAACTTCCACGTCCTTCCCCTTCATAACACGTGCGATCGTTTGCAATCACAGATCGTAGAAACGACTACGACACACCACTACACATATAATTCACTAATACGTGAATCTCCTACACACAGAACCTACGCCCAGCGGACTATAATGTATGTGCAAATATATACAGAGATGAAATAAGCGACGATGAAAAAAAAAGATGAAAGATTAATTAATACGTGTATAATTAGTATATAATTATATTAATTAATACTTTACTTACCGAGTGGCCAGTAGTTTAGGATGGTATAGATGGAGTAAAACGGTATGACAATAGCGCCGACCGTCACGTCTGTGACGGCAAGGTTAACGATGTGATAGTTGAAGGTCGTCTGCAACTTTTTCTCCATGGCAACGGCCGCCATGACGAGCACGTTGCCAAGCACCGTCGCCACGGTCCAAACCGCCAGACCGACGCCGGTCACGATGTTACGAAACGACGCATTAAACTCTGGTATGAGAAACGCCTCCGCCAACGTACCGTTAGAAGCAACAGAAGCATTACTCGCGACGTCAACGAACGAGGATGAATTCGTTGCCATTCGTCACTCGAATCAACTCGCTCTCCCGTGCGCTCCCTATGCGGCAGCCCGAGAGTGTGTAAATATATAGGAATACTGTGACAAAGCTTGTAGTGCGATGCGTGGCTGTTGAGTTGCGTGTTTAACTCGTGTGCGGCGTGCGGCGCGGGTGCGTTCGACGGTATATATATGTGTGCGTATGACAAGTTGCGGTTTGCGCACGGGGACATGCGCACAGTGGAGTGGAGGCAGGTAACACATGTGTCTAAAACAAGGAGAAGAATATTGTGTCGCAGGTGGGAAACTGCGCATCGTTAATTTGCGTGCCGTGTGGAGATGGCTCTTCCCCTCCTGTCAATGTCAAATGTTAAAGTATGACGAAAAAAGTATTATTTTCGAAATGTGAAGAATTTCTGCAATCCTTTGTATCGTATTTTTGTGTCAAGCGAATTTACAATTTATATGATTGCGTCTGCTTTATTTTCCAGTTTTTCGCGTATGGTCTTTGCTACGATTGATATGAAAATATGGCTATAAGTGAATATACTGCATACTTATATTAATGACATCTTTATTAATGGGTTTGTTTTACTTATTTCTTCTGCTTTCATGTTGTTCTTATTTCACTTGATTTGTTTTTTCATTGCGATTTATTTTTTAATGATTATATTCATTTACATTCTTTATTGTTTACAGATTATTTACGACGTTTATCCTGAAATTCGTACAACTAATAGAAATGTCGCAAAACATCTGTGTCGAATAAATCATCAGACCTCTTGTTTTTACAGCTGTGTTTTCCATTTGTGTAGTGCAACCCGGCCGACGTCCTGTATTTCTTCATCGGTAATGTGAATCTGTGCGGTCGCTTTAAAATAAATACCAAAACTTCGTACGCGTTAAGCTCTGTTTGCCCACGTATTTTAATATTCTCTGAAATGTCATTCCGATACATTCCGATACCACTAAGCATTCATCGCAATAGTTGATCGCTAGCTCGAAGAACTTTCTATCTCAATGGCATCGTGTAATAAGCTCGTCGAACCCACACAAGGGTAGTGACAGTGGATCTACGTCCCGTAGAGACGGCCCAGGCCTCCGCTACACACACGGGGGTAGTGACAGTGGACACCTACGTCACGTAGAGACGGTCTAGGCCTTCACTACACACACGGGGGTAGGTGACAGTGGATCTGCGTCCCGTAGAGACAGTCCAGACCTCCGCTACACACACAGGGGTAGTGACAGTGGACACCTACGTCACGTAGAGACGGTCCATGCCTCCACTACACACACGGGGTGGGTGACAGTGGATCTACGTGCCGTAGAGACGGTCCAGGCCTCTCCCTGCACGCGTGTTCTGACGCGGTACTGCACACTGATGTAGTAGTGTTCTTTCTGTTCAGTTTAGTACCTCGCTACACGCACACAGAGGGCAGTACAACGGGTAGCATTCACACACAGTGTCAGCCGTCAACCAGGGTGTTACTCAGTCATAGCACACACACGCGCGCGCGCACACACACAGTAACGCACGCACGCACACACACACGCGCGCACACACACACACACAGTAACGCACGCACGCACGCACACACGCGCACACACACGCGCGCGCGCACACACACACACACACACACACACACACACACATACATACACACACACACACACACACACAATTAATAACTTTCATGTTGAAGGCCCATTCTCTTCAAATTACACGAATAAATGACGGCAACCATAGAGCATTCATGTCAGCGTAATTTTCGACAACGGGATCCGATACACTGCACGAAAGCTATCATTCTTCACTCTGTTTACAGACCGGATACGATGAAGCTATTTCAATAATGGTCGTGCGAATGCTCTTTTGTTCAACACCAGCTGATGCCACTGCTAAAGACACGGGGACGAACACGAACAAACAACACCGATCGATAGGTAAACATTGGTAATAGATCTGCTGCGATTGTAACCAGATGTGCCCCCGTACATAAGAGACACCCCATACAAGATATAAGCTAGGGGATATGTAAGGTACTACACTTGCGTTTTCTCATACAGAAAAAATCGCCAGAAAGTATAACCGAGTATAGTGAAGTTATAGAATACAGACGTTTCAGCTTTCATGTGGCCCTACAAGAGGGACCGCTCTGTAATCCTACGGGTCGTTGGTCGGGTTTATTCCCAGTTGGCCTACTCCCATTTCGCCTACGGCAAAATTCCCAGTTGGCCTACTCCCATTAAAATTTTCGCCTACTCCCAATTCGTCTACGCTCAAAATCGACCCCATTCCCATTTCGTCTACGATCGGTTTGTTTGATGTTTATAAATAATAAAATACTGTTTTGATTGGCATACATAGACTGCAGGAACCAGAAGCAAAACACAGGTACAAATAATGAGAACACAACTTGTACAATGTGGGAGTAGGCGAAATGGGATTATTGCCGATTCTGAGAGTAAACGAACTGGGAGTAGGCGAAATGGGAGGTAGGCGAAATGAGTGTAGACGAAATGGGTGTAGGCGAAATGGGACGTAGGCGAAATGGGAGTAGGCTAACTGGGATGTTACCGTTGGTCGTACGGGTCGCTGGTAGGACGACCCGTAGGACCGATGACCCATATGACTAACGACCCGTAGGACCAACGACCCACAGAACCAACGACCCATAGAACCAGCAAACTGTAGGACCAACCACCCGTAGGATTATAGACCCAAACCGTAGGACCAACGACCCATAAGATTATAGACCCGAACTGTAGGACCAACGATCCGTAAGATTATAGACCCGAACTGTAGGACCAACGACCCGTAGGATTATAGACCCGTAGGATTATAGACACGAACTGTAGGACCAACGACCCGTAGGATTATAGACCCGAACTGTAGGACCAACGACCCGTAGGATTATAGACCCGAACTGTAGGACCAACGACCCGTAAGATTATAGACCCGAACTGTAGGACCAACGACCCGTAGGACCAACGACCCGTAAGATTATAGACCCAAACCGTAGGACCAACGACCCGTAAGATTATAGACCCGAACCGTAGCACCAACGACCCGTAGGGCCGACGACCCGTAGGATTATAGAATCTGAACTGGCCCTACAAGCGTCTACTGAATTCCTTACATGGAATACCCGTGAGATCCACGTATAGCTTTGTTATTTGCAATGTAGAATCATACGGAAAGCCTTTCGAAATTCCGAGCTACTGATACCGTACAGGACGGGGTTCAAGGTGCTATTAAAACATGGCAGCCAGAACAGCAGCACGTGGGTCGTGTAAGAAATGCTGCTCGGATCTATCGCCTTCATACCAAACATGACGAGAAAAGTTTCCCAGCAAAATACGAACGAGACGAGAATGTAGGTGAGCGTAGTGAAAGTGCGTCTGCTGTTGCCACGGGTTACTTTGACGGTGGCGGTGGACGTTGTAGACGCTACATTTTGTCTGGCAGACGCGCTTGCCCCTGGGACGTTCAAGGACGCGCGAGGGTGATCCGCGCACATGCGTTCCATTGGAACGATCTGTTCATTGTTGGCGCGATTGTTGCTGCTGGTAGCACTGGCAGCATTGTGCGAGTAGGCCGAGCTGGCGAGAGATGCGACCCGGTCAACAAGGGCCGCGCGACGAATTTTCGCGCGTTTTATTACGACGTAATACACGCGGAAATAGCAGACGATCATGAGGACGAGCGGAACCTGGTAGCAGATGAACATCACCGTGTAAACGAAGACGACGTTCCGGGCCGGATCCCAGATGCAGTCGTATCGGAATCCGGGTAGCGTCGGATCGCTCCACTTCGGATGTTCCCGGACGCGGTCGACAATTATCGCCGGTAGAATGAGGATGACGTCAACCAACCAGACGACGCTGATTATAGCGATCGTCTTTCTAGTCGTGTTGCTGTTTCTGTAGTGAACACTCCAGGTGACGGACCACAGCCGGTCCATAGAGATGGCCAACATCGTGAAGATGGAAGCGGTGGTCGCAAAGTAATCTAACGTGATCCATAAAGCGCAAGCAAACTCACCTGCAATGTAAACCCATTTGATAATTGCTATTCAGCGCGTTCATGTATTGATTAGTGTTGTATAAACATGACCCGCGACAAGATATGAAGACCCGCGCGCCACTAAGGCCGCCGCACACTAGAGCAATACAGCTAATATATATATATATA
>NW_014577237.1:392166-394521 GCF_000485595.1 Priapulus caudatus
CGGTCGGTCTAAAAAATATTGTGCCCCAAATCCGTAGACTTTTTCCAATCCATAGGGGAGTGAGGGTTCCACCACTTTTTCAAAGTTCCAATCACCTACCTAACAACCTTATTTTTTGAATGGGTGATTTGGTGTAAAAATTTCAACACGGTATTCCTTATCGAGAATTTCTGATATTGCAGGTCTTTGAGTTTCACAAAGTCCGGACCTCCGACCGCGGTCAGTGGACCGGAGCCCAATCACAGGTATTGCACGAAGGCCCACAAAGTTCCAGTCCGCCCCTGTATATATCAGTTGGTATATTATACCTGACAAGGCCAAGGTTGTTGCTAACTTCACGCTTCAAGGTTGTTTCACTCACGCGTTCTAAATGTACACGAAAAAAAAATCACGTTCTGTATAATTAATTCTTTTTTATTGACGCGGTATTGCCAACGAGCTCACGAATTGCGGTATCTATCCAACTTCGTCTATTTACATTGTAGAATTTTACGGATGACCTTTCTAATTTCCGGATTACTGATACCGTACAGAACGGGGTTCAATGTGCTGTTAAAATATGGCAGACAGAACAGCAGCGTGTAGGTCGTGTCTGAAATGCTGTTCGGATCCGCCACCTTTACGTTAAACAACACAAAGAAGACGCCCCAACAGAAAATAAAGGGTACCACTACGTAGGTGAGCACGACGAAAGTGCGTCGGCTACCGCCACACCTTCCAGCGGCGACAGCGGGTACTACCGTCGTCGGCACGGGCCGTCCGACCGACGCGCTTGCACTGTTTATCCTCGGCGACGTGACTACGATACCTGCTGATACTGCGTCTCCCGTCGGCCTCTCTTGCTCGGTTGTCTGGCTGCTGCTAGACACGTTGCTAAAGTTAGTGGAAATACTACGAGATGCTTGCCGTTGCAAAATGGCCGCCCCGTTGATTTTCGCGCGCTTTTTCACTGCGTAAAACACGCCGACGTAGCAGATGATTATCATCGGCAGTGAAGACTCGATGAATATCACCATCACCGAGTAAACGAAGACGACATTCCGAGCCGGATCCCAGAAGCAGTCGTATCGGAATCCGGGTATCGTCGGATCGCTCCACTTCGGGTGTTCCCGGACGCGGTCGACAATTATCGCCGGTAGAATAAGGATGACGTCAAGCAACCAGACGACGCTGATGATAGCGATCGTCTTTCTCGTCGTGTTGTTGTTTCTGTAGTGAACACTCCAGGTGACGGACCACAGCCGGTCCATAGAGATGGCCAACATCGTGAAGATGGAAGCGGTGGTCACGACGTAGTCAATCGTGATCCACACAGCGCAGAAAAATTCTCCTGGATTGTAAAACGTATCTTTAGTTCAAACTAATCCCTGTTAAGTGCTACGCAATCCTCACTTGCCACCGGAGAGTGTTATCTTTACATAATATTAATTACATTATACAAAGCGAATGAATTATACAAACTTGTACAATAACTTTACATTAATTATAAAAAAGTAATTACATGATACAAAATGAAGTCACGTCGACCTGCACGTCGATGATAATTATACTGATAATGATACCAGAAGTACACATGTATTCTGGTTATACCATGCACGGACTGCAGCAGCAGCAGCAGCAAGTCTGCCCGCTCCCGCTCGTGCATGGACGTACGTTCCACGGCGGGTGTTCCTGTCAAGCTACTCTTTGCTTTGATTACCATCATACAATATTTTACGCTATTATGTTTACCTACTCTAATTACTGCGAACCGTAGTACGAACAGACAAACCTCGTCTAAATTGCAGTCTAATAATAAAATTTCTTCATCTTCGGAGGCAGACGAACTATCGGTATCCGCCATTTTGTACAGTCACGCGATCTACATTACCACTTATACCTTGAGTAATTTTACTCACGTGTGCGGCGGACGCTGAAAATATTTCACGTGAGTATTTTGACGCGTGCATGATTTTATTGAGTAAAATTACTCACGTGTGCGCCGGGCTTAACGATTGTAATTAGTGAAATGTGTGAAACGCACCGCTACTGTCGCTAAAAGCTACCATTGTATCGCTAATGCCAGTGTTAGCAAACTATATTCTAGGAATAAATTCCCGCATTTTTTGCCAGCTGAAGGTAGAGTTAAACCTGCCTGTTTGCGTTTTCAATGACAAAGTAGCGGGAGTAATAGACTCCCGATGTGAAAGAGAGAACGCTGCCCGCGCTAGTAAGGGAATACGACCATGCAGAGTTCGCGCAAAAATTAAATCATTGAGAGATCGGGTGAAATAGTCACTATATATTTAGCCGGCGGTGGATCTATCTCTTTCTCTTTCTCCCTCTCTCTCTCTCTCTCTCTCTCTCTCTCTCTCT
>NW_014577237.1:394952-396887 GCF_000485595.1 Priapulus caudatus
GCGACGATTGTCACAATATTCCGCAACGTCGCTCTAAACTCGGGAACTCGGAACGCTTCTAACAAAGTCTCGTTAGAGGTGATCGAAGAATTCTCACCGACATAGACAGGCAATGTATCGGCATCCATGATTTCCACTCAAACCAAAGTACTAGCTCACGGATCCTTCGGCGCCGCCCTTCCAACTATCAGTTTATATATAAATCGTGATTACCGGATACACAGTTTCCGGATAACTGCTGCTGATGCTGCTGCTGCTGCTGGTGATGTTGCTGCTGCTGCTATTACCGCTGCTGCTGCTACTGCTGTTGCTGGTACTGCTGTTGCTGCTACTTCTGCTGCTACTGCCTTTGTTTCTACTGCCGCCGATGCTGCTGTTGTTGTTGTTGTTGTTGCTGCTGCTGCTGCTGCTGCTGCTGCTGCTATTGTTGTTGTTGTTGCTGCTGCTGCTGCTGCTGCTATTGTTGTTGTTGTTGTTGATGTTGTTGTTGTTGTTGCTGCTGCTGCTCTATTGTTGTTGTTGTTGTTGCTGCTGCTGCTGCTGCTATTGTTGTTGTTGTTGTTGTTGTTGTTGTTGTTGTTGCTGCTGCTGCTGCTGCTGCTACTGAATAGTAGTGCGAATCGTTATCATACGCGTTTTTATACGGTTTTGTGGCGCGTATGTGGCAGCTTTGACAAACAAACGTGTTTGCACCGAGCTTCGCTCGAAGAAACAAGCCTAACAAAGAAATAATTAAGCGCCACGTATTTACTTTTGGCGGTGAAGTAAGTAGTCCCTACTCAGCTGCGTTAGAATACATCGTCGCGCGGCGTTGATTGCTCTATTCCACCCACCATCCCCCTATGCTTTATAGAATCTAAATATCTATTAATTATAATTAAATATAATGCACACACATGTATATATAATATATAATTATAATTAAAGTGATCTTTTTCAGAAAGTTTTCCCGGGTAAAATTGTGCGATTTCGTTTGACCTATTTTTTCATAGCAGACGTCTCCAGTAATAATACTTCTACTTCGATATGCGACACAGCAACTGCATGGACCTCCCTCGCAGGTTTCAATACGGGATGATGTGTAGCCGGACTCACAGATGTGTTCAGAGACACAGAAGTTAATTTCCAATGCAAATTAATGCCTTGTCCACAATATGTAACGGTTCACAGGTGAAGTCCTCTCCTAAACGCGATACATAGTTTCGGGCCTGCGTTAAGGCTGGGGTTAAAACTAAGGGATAAATCTCTGTTAGTGATACAGTTAGAAATATGCTAATGTGTTAGGTTTAAGGTTAGGTTTAAGGTAAGGGTTACAGGTAAGGGTTAATTATATCAATTAATTAAGAACTCTTGCCGCCTGTTTTTGCTCTTCTTTTTTAAAATAATAATGAGTGTTTCAGTAAGTTTATTGAGCATGGTTAATTTTTTGTTTTGTTTACTGTATTTTTTTTTATATATCAGTATGTAATGTTACTAATGACAGAGTTCACCTATTATTATGTTTTATTAGTTATTTAATCATTTTTGTAATTTATAGGAGTGACTATAACTAGAAGACTGTATTGTCATTTCGCCATCCATCCCATCCATCACTTCTATTTATTTTGTTTCATGTTATACCTTTCTGCTAATTTGCATAAGTGTAAATAAAGTGATTAATAGAATATGAATATATGAAAATTAGATTCGGAAGTCTGACATTATCAACGATTTATCAAGGTAGGTTGTTAGTTTATTGTACACTCATTTCAAGTGCCATCACCGGCATCTTGTATTATGTATACTGTGCAGTGTTAGCATGTATATATTAGGGCTGTAACGATACAGAAGCCTCTCGATTCAGGCGCGTAGCCAGGGGGGGCGGTGGGGGCGGTCGCCCCCCCCCCATAACGGCTCAAATATTGGCCCAAAATGGCTTAAATATTTCAAAATTTT
>NW_014577237.1:396897-423661 GCF_000485595.1 Priapulus caudatus
TGGCAAGGTTAACGATGTAATAGTGGAACGTCGTCTGCAACTTTTTCTCCATGGCAACGGCCGCCATGACGAGCGCGTTTCCGAGCACCGTCAGCGATATCCAGACCGCCAGCGCGACGATTGTCACAATATTCCGCAACGTCGCTCTAAACTCGGGAACTCGGAACGCTTCTAACAAAGTCTCGTTAGAGGTGATCGAAGAATTCTCACCGACATAGTCAGGCAATGTATCGGCATCCATGATTTCCACTCAAACCAAAGTACTAGCTCACGGATCCTTCGGCGCCGCCCTTCCAACTATCAGTTTATATATAAATCGTGATTACCGGATACACAGTTTCCGGATAACTGCTGCTGATGCTGCTGCTGCTGCTGGTGATGTTGCTGCTGCTGCTATTACCGCTGCTGCTGCTACTGCTGTTGCTGGTACTGCTGTTGCTGCTACTTCTGCTGCTACTGCCTTTGTTTCTACTGCCGCCGATGCTGCTGTTGTTGTTGTTGTTGTTGCTGCTGCTGCTGCTGCTGCTGCTGCTGCTATTGTTGTTGTTGTTGCTGCTGCTGCTGCTGCTGCTATTGTTGTTGTTGTTGTTGATGTTGTTGTTGTTGTTGCTGCTGCTGCTGCTGCTGCTACTGAATAGTAGTGCGAATCGTTATCATACGCGTTTTTATACGGTTTTGTGGCGCGTATGTGGCAGCTTCGACAAACAAACGTGTTCGCACCGAGCTTCGCTCGAAGAAACAAGACTAACAAAGAAATAATTAAGCGCCACGTATTTGCTTTTAGCGGAGAAGTAAGTAGTATACTCAGCTGCGTTAGAATACATCGTCGCGCGGCGTTGATTGCTCTATTCCACCCACCATCCCCCTATGCTTTATAGAATCTAAATATCTATTAATTATAATTAAATATAATGCACACACATGTATATATAATATATAATTATAATTAAAGTGATCTTTTTCAGAAAGTTTTCCCGGGTAAAATTGTGCGATTTCGTTTGATCTATTTTTTTATTGCAGACGTCTCCAGTAATAATACTTCTACTTCGATATGCGACACAGCAACTGCATGGACCTCCCTCGCAGGTTTCAATACGGGATGATGTGTAGCCGGACTCACAGATGTGTTCAGAGACACAGAAGTTAATTTCCAATGCAAATTAATGCCTTGTCCACAATATGTAACGGTTCACAGGTGAAGTCCTCTCCTAAACGCGATACATAGTTTCGGGCCTGCGTTAAGGCTGGGGTTAAAACTAAGGGATAAATCTCTGTTAGTGATACAGTTAGAAATATGCTAATGTGTTAGGTTTAAGGTTAGGTTTAAGGTAAGGGTTACAGGTAAGGGTTAATTATATCAATTAATTAATAACTCTTGTCGCCTGTTTTTACACTTCTTTTTTTAAATAATAATGAGTGTTTCAGTAAGTTTATTGAGCATGGTTAATTTTTTGTTTTGTTTACTGTATTTCTTATATATCAGTATGTAATGTTACTAATGACAGAGTTCACCTATTATTATGTTTTATTAGTTATTTAATCATTTTTGTAATTTATAGGAGTGACTATAACTAGAAGACTGTATTGTCATTTCGCCATCCATCCCATCCATCACTTCTATTTATTTTGTTTCATGTTATACCTTTCTGCTAATTTGCATAAGTGTAAATAAAGTGATTAATAGAATATGAATATATGAAAATTAGATTCGGAAGTCTGACATTATCAACGATTTATCAAGGTAGGTTGTTAGTTTATTGTACACTCATTTCAAGTGCCATCACCGGCATCTTGTATTATGTATACTGTGCAGTGTTAGCATGTATATATTAGGGCTGTAACGATACAGAAGCCTCTCGATTCGATCCGGTTCTCAATATTAGCCTCTATTCGATTCCTTCGTTTCGATTCCCAAAATATTGAAATGTTATCTATTTTTTATATATTCATTATTTTGCAATAATATATTAGAAATTTCCAATGAATACTAAATGGTGAATAGACTAGAGAGTCTAGAGAGTATATATCATAGAGATGTATACTATTTATACATCTCTATGGTATATATACACTGCACAGTCGCTGAGTAAAATTGGTGAGTAACAATCCACAGTATTAAGCGTAGTGCCGCCATCTATTGGAGGAAAAAAGTGGTATCAAAGTGGAATCGAAAATATGGAGAAAAATATCGAGAATCGGATCGAGGCAAGAGAATCGCGATCCGATTCGATTTCGGTGGATCGTTACAGCCCTAGTATATATATATATATATACGGGTGCGAGTGTGCGTGCGTGCATGTGCGTGCGTGCGCGCGCATGTACGGTATACGTCTTGATGATTAGCATATACGTATATGCCTTGGCCCACGGAATCCATAGAAATATAATATCATAGATATAGAATACAGATTATCTGTATTCTAGAATATAGAG
Organism: Priapulus caudatus; assembly: GCF_000485595.1. Lineage (NCBI taxonomy): Eukaryota > Metazoa > Priapulida > Priapulimorpha > Priapulimorphida > Priapulidae > Priapulus > Priapulus caudatus. Next base: position 399,331 of record NW_014577237.1, read on the forward strand.
ACACTAGAACAAGTATTATTTCTATGCCGGAACCGGAACTCCACGTAACGACAACGATGATTATGTTTATTTTCCGTTGATGATTTTAAAAACTACGGATATACCGCAATACATAATTCAATTGCGTTACTTTTTCCACTAGGTGTAGCAAATTATTGCACAACACTAGAAAAAAAGGATAAAATCTGTAAACGAAAAACATAAAACAAAACCGGATGTTACCTTTGACCGCCGCTGCCAGCGTGTAACATTGCTATTGTCAACGCAAAAAGTTGAAAGCTTGTTTCGTCGCTCAATGATGTCACAGTTTCGACTATACAAAATTTTAAAAATTTTTAAAGGGATAGTTTACTCTAGGTTCTAGGGTTATTTTCAGTTAATTTAGGTTAAAATTACGCTACATAAAAAGTTTCATGGTTCAATCACCATTAGAAATATTATTAAAAAATGTTTTAAAACTAACGACTACAGTTTGATTACAACGACGGTGGCGCCACTCAAAGCGCACAATCTGATAAGTTGTGCAAAACCACTTTCCAGCCAAGGGCTACAGACCAAGGGTGTTTCTTATTTATTTATTTAAAAGCAAAAGGATTGTAATATCTTACAAACGACATATAGTTTCAGTTATATTATGGATAAATTTGTCCTAAAATGAACATCGTTGGGTTAAATAGCATTTAGGTATGAATATAATTGCACCTTTGTGATTAGCCCTCGGTCTGTAACGTGCAAAATAAATTGGCAAATATGCAACTTTTTCAGGGTGGCAGCACAGTTGCGGGTGTCATGGCGCCATTCAAATTTCGTAGCGTTGATGTGTAATTAATTATAACAATCAAATTAGGTATCTGGTAACAAATACGTGTGGGTATAGACGATTTGTTATACAGTAAATACAGTTATACACAGTAAAATCCTAGTCTACTATCCCTTTAAATAGGGTTAGGGTTATTTTTTAGAGTTAGGGTTAGGGTTAGGGTTAGGGTTTAGGGTCATAATGCACCTTAAAACAGGAGTTTGAGTTCGTACGGACGTGACGACACTGTGACGTCAGTGAGCGACGAAACAAGCTTTCAACCTCTTGCATTGTCAACATCATGAACGAAAACAGAAATTTGTCGTCAGTGAGTAGTGCTGGCACGATCGAAGACAAAATACTATAAAAGAAACAAATAATCGGCAATCACATATCAAATACAACATCTCCGGATGACGCTTTTTATAAGGTAGGTTATTCAAAACAGCAGTCACCGTAGTATGGGTGAGCACAGGCACTTGGAGCGTTTCAATAAAATATCATGCTAAATAAATACGAAATCTATTTACTACCAAAGTCTGACTCTTAATATTTCTAATTCTATACTCTCTTGCACCTATTATTGCCGACAATTTCATGTAAATGCCGTCCAAATGCTCATCTGTAAACACACACTGCCGCCATTACTGCTGCCACTGCACACTGACACATATATATTTTATGTATATAATCATGCAATAATGCATAATACTTGCAGTAGACAGCATGTCAAAACCGAATGCGTTTGGAGCATCTTCACCCATCAGCTCGACTGCAGATGTCCTGCCAGCGATTTGTGGTGAGCAACAGCCTGGTCCCTCCGGCCTTCAACACCCTACAATCACCCTAACAATAGAACCTCAACAATCTACAACAAAAAGGCCAGCTGCTGGAAAAGGGAAAGGAAAAGGAAAGCGCTCCAGGCCAGAAAGAAAGATCGTACAAGAACCAGCTTACATCTGCCCAACATGCAGCAAGGATGTGGGGGACTCCCCCTGTGTTGGTTGTGACGTATGTGGAGGTTGGCTACACAGAGCATATGCTGGCTTACTCGACGATGAAAATTGGTCTGAAGTTTCTGCAAGTGACGAGCCGTGGACATGCCCAAAATGCTTTAAAATGCAACAGTAAACAATAGATCAATTGTTGTGTAACCATAACCATAACAAGTATTCGTACCTGGAGAATAATACTTGTGTTCCACTAAGCATCACTCTTCTATTTCTTCGGATTGATGGGTTTCTGCACTCGAAATGAGAAAGGCTCTGCTGCTACTCCAGTGTTGCAACGGCTGCTGTTAACAGTGTCTGCGGTTAATATGATGGTGTTCATACCATACATAAACTGCTTGTAGTTGGGGTTGTCATTGGCCCCATGCGAAATGGCTCTCTGCTGGCAGAAGATGTTTTCGACTGAGTCGCTGTTGACTCGAGCAGCATTTATGCTTGTGCCAGGATGGGTTTTCTGTTTCTGGCGAACAAGACTTCCAAAGCCCAGAATGGCTGACTTCATGTCGAAGCGTGTCTCCTGTGACATCAACTTTTTTCGCTTCACGATGGCAGTGTCCTGTAGATCGCTCATCACGCCGTCCTCCCATGATGTGAACCATTGCAGTGCTCTCGCATTGCAATGGAGCCGATCATCTTCTACTGATGTTATAGGACGTGTGTCGGTAAAGTTTGCAATCAGAACACTGGTTGCCTCCAGCAGCTGTATCGCACCGTTGAGCGAATCTCCATTTCGACCTTCAGCTTTCTGGTAAGCCTAGTGAAAAGTCGTGGTATTATTACATGTTTAAATAAAAAAATAATTGCCATGCACATGTACGGGGCATGAAATTCCGATTTTTTCTGTACCGGCCCAATGCGCATAGCGCTGGTAATAGCAGTTTTTTTACCAGTAATCACCATAATTTACTAGCACTCTCAAATTTAGTTTTTTATCAAAAATAAAGATAAGACTTTCTCTGACTCTTGCTTGTCCGAAAAATGTTGTAGTATGCGGCATCACGTAATAGCTGTTGAACAGACTATAAGTATAATGCAAATCGTGAATGATGTTCACTATATTACAAAAATCTAACCATGCTTAAGATAAATTCGTTTTTACTTTGAACAGATGAAGCATTTCCTTGTTGAGGACATCTTCTGCCAGTTTATTTTGCATCTTCTGCCCATTGTTTGGCCAGATGTGCTCATCACTCAGGACATGGTGTATCCTTGAGACCTCGCTTGGGTTCGCTGCCCGGTCCCACTGATAGGCTTTCACCCACATTTCCCAGGTAATAAAGCCTGCCTGATGCGACAGTAGTCTGGTGCTATTTATTCCAAACCCACTTTTGATAATATTATTTCTGATTTTCTTGAAGAGGTGCTAAAGTGTAAAAACATACAATATTTTAAGGCTATTAAATTCTGAGCATAGAAAATAACATCTTGTACATGAACTGATTTCTCTGTGGGAAAGGTTTCATCTGAAATGATCTGCGATATGGATATGTATGTTTCAGTACTATACCTTCGGATCCATCATCATGACGAGTGGCAGATCTGGCGAGCAGGCATTGTGTGTGGCGAAGGAAGCTGACACTGCTGCCGAATCGGAGCCATTGAAGTGAATTTTCAGAAACGACCTGTTATGGACAGCACCATTGAAGCAAGCGTAGTTTACCTGCAAAGGTTAATTTTTTTATAATTTTTAGAGGTTAGGGTTCACATTGTAAGCTTTCATTCACTGATTAGCTGTCATTATATGGATGTTAGTATAGAAGTTCATTCCTGCCAAGTGTGGTATCCTTATACCTTACCGTACGGCGTTGAGCATTACCTCTATACATTTAAAACCTATTATGCGTTCCCTTTTTCCCCATACTGTAATCTACTGCTGTAAAAAATGTGTTTGCTGGCTAAAACAGTCTTTCTATGTAGAATTTTGCTTGTATGACATGCAAAATATTTACTCACACTGAATCCCCAGTCAATCAGTCCACACACAGCCTTCCAGAAAAGGACGTATATATCTGGTGCTGTTGCTTCTGCCGTCGGCACGTGCATAAATGGGAAGCGAAAGCCACTGTCCCCTTGGAACATGAACAGCAAGACATGTGTGGCGAGTTGCGCTGATGCCTTACCTGGAGAAAAGTAAATTGTGGCAAAAAAACATGTTTATAAATTGAGAGTAATGAGGCTAAATATGTCACAACATTAACCTTGATTTAGATTAACAAGCATACAAAGACCTAAATATTTAACATATTCTTACCTTCTTTCAGTACTCGCATAGCAGAGCATTCAGCTCCCATGTCGACCAGTCCGACGATCTTCACTTTACCTTCAGAGTATATGATCTGAAGGTCAGACTGAATCGACATCTCGTCGAAGACTATGCCTCCAGTCATGCCATGCGGTGGCACTTGCTTGGACTTTGCTTCCTCATACATCCAGTGAAGCATATCGTTGTTGAGTCCAGGCTTCTGGTGAACTGAGTTTTTATAATATCGAAGTAGGCGTCCACTTGGCAGTGTAACTAATATGCCAAGTGACGACAGCTTCTTGTAGGTGCGAGGATTGCTGGCCCACAGCGTCAGACATGCCTTCACAACCCTATGTGTTAGATAGTGAGAAAAATGTATCTTTGAAGTGTATTCTGATAAAAGGAACATTACGATTTTGTGCAATGGATTACATGAGCACTATATAACACACTTCAGTATGAGTATAACCATGTGCCTGTGAAGTTTTTTCAACAACAAAACAGTATGGATAATATTGTGATATATGTGACAGCCCCAATATGTGCAACTTACTCAGGATTCCACCTTCTGCCTCTGGGGGCTCTACCACGGATCTGCTCTTGGTTAAGTAGTTGATCCCGCAGCAAACTGTCGCTGTTTATCTGTGGCAGATATTTCGCCACAATGGCTGCAACATCAGCGTCGTTCTCATCTGTGAGGCTCCACTCAGCATCTGTGTGTGCAGTACTGGCATCATGTGAAGTGTGAAGTGCCTTCAGCGATGCAGCCTTCCGGACATAACGCAGATGTCTATTGCATGCCCGGCAGCTTGTGCCGTGTGCAAGTGCCGGTTTTAGCCAAGAGCAAGTGCGAGCACGCTGGCGAATCTCTTCTGGTTCTCCTTTGGCTGTCTGGAAACGCTCAACTGTGTGAGAGAAATATGGTATGTTTGCGGCTATTTTGTTTTATGCTAAATACAGTATGGCCCCGTTATAACGTGATCGTTGAGATCCGTGAAATGTTATTGCGAAAAAAGCAGGGTTGCAGAAAATCAGTCTATAAACTGATTCAATGGTGACCAATCCATCCCAAAACACCCATATTTTTGCCCTAGTTGACCCGTTTTTTTGCACGTTTACCTTCTATTGATAGCGATAGTCACTTCGACCTAAGCAAAAAAAGGTCTAAATATCGCTTTATATCCGAATTTGCGTTAAATCAGGGCGTGTAAAATTGGGATTTCACTCGAATGCTTTAATGCTGACAGCAGTCCAGTAAAATTATTTTTCAAAATAATGGTCTTGACAAGTAAAATCCATAAAATAAATTAAGACAAAACAAGGTATAAGCACCTGGCTGTCGGCCTGAAGTTGACTCTCCCAATGGCAATCCTTTGCACATTTCTGCATTATCGACCATGCGGAGTAGGTTGTCCACATCCCGAACACGAAACATGCCATCCCCAGGTGACAGCAGGCTCGATTGTTCACTCGAATCACTGGTCAGCACACGAACCACTCCAAAACTTAAATTCCAGTGACCATTTCCATACACTTCTAATTCTTTAACAACTCTCTGCTGGTTGATAATACCAACAAAAGACATGATTTTGATGCTGCTGTCATTATTCGCGACTACATGCCACCAAGGTTTTATTCGCAATGCAATGTCATGCAGGCTAATCGTGTCTTCTGGTTGCTGGTGCCGGTATGAGATGCCACGATATATTCTTACATGACTTTTGTCTTTTCTTTTTGTAGAAAAACTAATGCCAGGAAATATTAATTTGAGATGTTTTCCAAAAAGGTCCTTTGATACGGTTGCGTTAGAGCAAGACTTCATAAAGCTCGTGAAAACATCTTGTGCAATTAGAAAACCTTGTTCATCAACAACCAGCTCTCTTTCAAGCCTTGTGGAATAAAAAGAAAATTATATCAGGAGTTAATAATAATAACTATAACCGGACTAATAATGACTAATATTAATAAGGACAGGAGCATATGACAAATATAATTTGTCATTATAGGCTACGCTCCTGATAAGGACTAATAATGACAAGTTGAAGTTAGACAGTGGCTACGGGTACGGTAGCCGTATCTTAATGATCGAGGCTACGGGTACGGGAGTCCATTCGCTTTCATACTTAACGAGACAAAGATGGCGGCGGTGGCGCCAGATTTCGAAATAACGCCTTGGGAAATAAATTCACGATTTGAGAGTTTAGATGAGCTAGAACCCTAACCCTAACCCTAACCATAACCCTAAACCTAACCCTAATCCTAACCCTAACCCTAATGCCAAAAAAGGGCTTCAACGACCGACGGCTACCGTACCTCCAGCCAATGCGTTGAAGTTACCAGCGACCGACCATAACGACAAACGACAAAGTCGCGGCGACTGGCGCAACCACACTGCAGCAACAACGACCGACCGTAACGACAAAGTTCACCCAGCCCTCACCACAGTGCCAGTGCCAGTGGCACACATGAACAAACGGCAAAAAACTCCTGCTGCTGCTTTTAAATAAATTGCTGTAAAAACGCTCTATGTATAACGATAATATAATAAAGTATACGCAGCATATATTATACGAACGTCTGATGGCTGACCGTAGCCTTGCACGTTTTGGTTAGATGGGTTCGCGGCCCCACTGTTTCTGACAGGCGGTGCGAGTTTAGCGCTGGGGACCAGTCTACTTCCTGGTTAGCATTGGTTTATAATTTTATGACGTAATGGCGATGACACGTGCCGATGGAAACGGTGGTGATTGGCCATTTGTAAAGTGTCGCCGGCAAAAGTCGCTGGGAAATAGAAACGTTTCTAAATATTTTTGTCGTCGAGGTTGTCGCCGGTCGTCGTCGCGTTAGTGTGCAATGCCAATGCCAATGGCTCATAGGAAACAATAGTTTCTAATTTTCTGAAAAGTCGTTTGTCGTTACGGTCGGTCGTTGTCGCTGCAGTGTGTCTTGGCCTTAATACCTGATTATATGTTGCAAGTCAAAGAATAAGAGTATATCAAAATTATAGTAGGCCTATATTATATAGTGCATAAAAATCCAAAGTATATAATCTAGGCCTATGGTTTGCATAATAAAAGTAAACGAAAACTTACCAGGTACAAATATCACTTCTCATTTCTAACGTTGCCATGCTAGTACACGCAGAGGTACACGTACACGTACACGGAGTCACGTAGGCCCATAGAGTTATATATTAGACCCCAAATATACAAATATAAATATTGTATATTTATACAACTCTATGCGTAGGCCTTAGTTTTGATTTTGGCGCAAAAATGAGGTCACGATTCACGAATAGCGCCGGTAGGTGTTTCCTATGGAAGACCTGATATATGGTCTCCAGCACCATATGCACCAAAAATAGCAACCTTAATAAAATAAGGGTTAAAACAAGGGAGCTTCAAAAAGAAATATACAAAATGGATGAGCGATTTAAAAGGAATAATACCAGCTTGCTTTAAGAAGTCTGCCAAAAGGTGTGTACCAATACTTAGTGAAAAACTTAGGTTTCTTTTTGATATCAAGGAGGGGGGAACGGGGGGCGTCTATTTTTTCCGTACCGCAAATGCGCAAAGGGTTCCTCTGATTGGCTGCTTTGATTTGCTCTGACGTGATAAACCTTCAAAACAAGAGAACAAACGCCCATTTGTAAATATTTGTTTTAGTTCATCATCGGGCGATTATAAGTAACTTAGTAAGTTTAAAACACACATTTTACTCATAAATATAGAATATAATATCACTATAATTACAATTCTTTGCGTAACTGTGTTATTNAACTTACACAATTTAGTTAACCGCAAATGACGACCCTGGTCCTTTAATACAGAGTATTGCGATACATAGTAAGTTCCCAATTAGCGGAGAAAGGTTCGTGTTGAGAATAAACCCAGTTTGGAAGTTCTAGTCTCTGAAATCGCACCAGCAAACCGGCCCGAGTGATTCACTCGGGCATTCCTCCGCACAAAGAGATAGGGAGGCTTTGTAACCCTATCCTCTTGGGTTTGGGTTACATTATTGTATCTACATTTGCACTAGCTCTAGTAGTAGTACTATAGCCCGCGTTCGATTAACTGCCGCAGGTAATCGAACGCGGGCTATAGTACTAGAGCTACATTTGCCCTAGCTCCAAGAAACGGTCTTGCTAGGGTTAGACAAAGATTCAACCGACCTAGCTCTAGCCTCTAGTACGCGCGGCAGTTAATGAACGCCTGCTATAGTACTAGAGCTAAAACCGACCAGGCTCTACGACTGTTACACTTAGTGTTGTGTTAAGCAAGAAGGGAACTTGTGACTAGGGTTAGATTAGCTCTAGTACTATAGCCCGCTTACATTAACTGCCGCTGACAACTGTACGCGGGCTATGGTACTAGAGGTTAGCTAGGGTTGGATGACTTGTAATCTGTATAGACAATCGGTCTCACAGCCTGGTCGTGCTACATTTGGCAGATTTGCCCATGTCGCACATTGCGAAAATGAATTGTGGTCAGCGCTTGTTTCCATGAACCGAAATTAGACTAGCGGAAGATTATAAAAGATTTCTAGGGCACAATACAATTTATACAATTTATTTGTGTATCGCATGCTGAACTGATACGCCTTATACGACGTGTTCTATGCATTTGTTTGCGTGTCTTCCGGACCACTACTACCCCCTATTTTAATAACCTGGGAATAGTTTGTCATTGTGTCTAACAGCCGTCGTTTCTACTCTGCACATCGCGCAGCTTTGACGACATCGCCACGCCGTGTGTCACAATGGAGTTCTGCGAGCCGAACATAACATTTTTCATCGTCTGGAACCACGGCATCAACTACTGCTTTGCGACGACGGTCACGTCGTCCCTGCTGTTCGCAGTGGCGTTCTTCTTCGGAGGTGATTGCGATTAGGCGTCGTTGATTAGGGTTTATAACCTCATAACTTTGTAAATAATAGTCTTCAAAGTGCAAGAATGTATGTCGAAGATGGAAATGAAAAGGTTATTAAGATTTGTGGTGGAATGCTGTACTGTATTTATTTCTCTGGTACCCACTGTCAGAAATTTCGTGACTAATTATGATGTCATAATTCGAATTGGTGTAATCGATCATAATCGATTAGGTGTTATTGTAGGGTATGTTGAGCTAGCTGTATCTATTTTCCTACTGTCAGAAATTTCGTGAATAGTTATGTCATCATAAGTCTAAAATCTAGTGTGTCTGTAATGCTGAGTGTTCAAAAGCATCGTGCAAATGTTGTGAAAGTCGTAATTACTTATAATTATAATTATTATAATTATACATACATACATTAACATAATTAATAATACAGTAATTATAATTATTTGTGGCGACAGATCCTGTAAAAACAAGTGAAAATCACAAAACTATGGAAAAAATGTGCGGGGAGGATTGTCATAAGCTGATTATATTAACAAATTATTAGGGGCTCCTCCCTTGAAATGAAATTCTATATGTTTTCATTTTGAATGAAATATTTTGTTGAATGCTTTTCATATATTGAATCTAGTTTTTCATTTGGATTTTAATTCTGTAGCCTATTATCACGTACTTCACGTTATATTTAAACGAATGCAAATTGAATGTCGATCACAATAGTGAATACTTTGTAGCGGTGTGTGTTACAGGGTATGTACCCTAGAATTCACGTATAATTTGTGTGTTAATTACGTTCTTTCTCTTTTCAGGGGCCCAGATTTATTTCTACAGAAAATATTCAAATTTTATCGACAAAAGAATTCAGCCTGAGTCCTATCTATTCTACTTGCAGGTAAAGAGTTAGTCTCATGAATCCAAACTGTGTTTTCAGATTAACGTAAAATGATACCGTAACTCTGTTGAAATTCTATGTGGCAAAGAATACTATTTCTGTATTTATTCTGTCCAAATTCTTATCTGTCATTGTTGTAACATATTTAAATGAGTTTCTGATCATCTCTGGTATGTCAGTTACGCATCGTTAGTGTGCCAGTTATATTTAATTATGATTTTTTATAGATCCTTTTAACAATTGGAATGGCATTGGAGAGCATTGTACATTTGATCCTCTGGGGAACAGTAATAAGTACGTATGAATACCCAGACGCATTCTTGCCGGCTTTACGTTATACGAATATGTACTGAGTATCGATTTCTAACACCATGCAGCGTTCACATTGATAAAACGCTTCGAAGCTATCTGTCTTCACCCGTCCGAGCTAGCATCACCAGTACTTGCCCCTCTTCCTCTGGCAATCGAACGCTCGCGTCGCTTCAAATAAAAAATGATCTAATATATATGTATTTCCGAATGAGAAGCAAAATTTTCAGATTAAAAAATTTTTAAATTATCAAAAAACGAAAGAAAAATTTATCATCGTTTGATTCGAAGCCCCCAAATTGCCGCAACCACTGCGACCCCCCTGCGACGTCGCGCGAATTCATCGCAATATATAAAATATCTTTACTTCGGAATATGAAATGAAATGTTCATACTAAAAAAAAACAAAAAAACATCAAAACAGAAAGAAAAATTTCATATCGCCCGATTCGCCGAACCCCGGTGACCCCGTCCGACCTCTCGCGCCCTCACGTGTGGCGCAACCTCACCTCGCCTCGCTCGCCCGCAGGCATGCGCACGATCTACGGCTATCAGGTGCTGGGCACGGTGTTCTACTGCGTGGCGTACGGGATCTCGCTGCTGCTGCTGCTCGTGGAGCGGCGACGCACGCTGCCGACCGTGCCGACGCGCGGACACGGCCTCGTCCTACTCGTGTTCTGGACGCTGGCCTTCGTCAAGGTCAACCTGAGCTTCCTGAACTGGTTCAGCGACCAGTGGTGGTTCCAGAAGAAGAGGTATGTCCGGGCGTACGTTGTATGTTGTGTTATCAGGAGTGTATAATATAGACATGTAGAGTATATAATATATTATACACTCCTGGTGATGTTGTATGTGATATTGACGTCGTTACAAAGGTCTGTGTTCGTGCGACGCGTACGTAATACTGGTGGTTCCGGAAGAAGAAGTATGTTCGGGCGTACGTTGTATGTTGTGGTGTATGGAGCGACGTCGACATCGTTACAAAGCTTTGTGTTCGTGTGACGCGTACGTAATACTGGTGGTTCCAGAAGAAGGTACGGGCATCTCTCGCTCCCCCTTCACCAATATGTTCTGCGCTTCGCAGGGGAACGACGGACACGGTGGAGCTGATATTGTTCATCGTTCGCTATGTGTTCGTCGCTCTGTTGTTCGCGCTCGGACTGAAGGCTCCCGGACTGCCGAATAAACATAGCTGGCATCATCTGATCAGCAACACGCTAGAAGACACAGAGCAGGTACGCACGCTTACACGCTGCCCCGCGCACATATATATATATTTATACACAGTGGACCCCCGAGATACGAATGGCTCGCCATACGAATTTTCGGGATACAAACGTCATCCCGTTGAACGTAATGTATTCGACAAACGAATAAAATTCAACATGAACGTCTTACGAATCAGCCAATCAGGGCATAGGTCTAGTGCGCGCTCTTTCGGTGAGTCCGTTTAAGTACGTGACTCATTGAATGTGGTTGTGCTCTCATGATTGCACTTGCTGTTCGCAAATTGCTGTACGTCCTATATAGGGTTAGAGCTACGAATTTTTCGAGATACGAACAAATCTGTGGAACAAATGAAATTCGTATCTCAGGGGTCCACTGTATATATATATATATCAAGAGTACATAATAGAGAAGAGTATGACACGGTTTTAACAGCGTTTTGCATAGTTTTCAACTTGTAAATATTATATCAATATGTGAATAAATATATTCAAACTTTACCTTGTTTTCGTCTATGATTCTCCCTTAATCATATGACACCACAAATTAACCTGAAAATCGTATGTGTTCTTCAAAAAAGTTATTTGAATACGACACGGTTTCGCACAGTTTTCACGCATGGATGCATGTTTTAGACTAAACTTTCCATCGGGATTAGTGTTCTATTGTCTATGACGGAACTTTGGGGGCCGTAAGGGATATTAGGCATCGAATTGTATTCAGCGTGCAGCGTTTCCAGCATGCTAAAAATAAATGTGCTCACGGCCAGCTAGCTAGCAGCTGATTCTCTTACGGCCCCCAGCGTACCGTCATAGACAATAGAACACTAATCCCATATCAAAGTTTGGTCTAAAACATGCATCCATGCGTGAAAACTGTGCGAAACCGTGTCGTATTCAAATAACTTTTTTGAAGAACACATACGATTTTCAGGTAAATTTATGGTGTCATATGATTAAGGGAGAATCATAGACGAAAACAAGGTAAAGTTTGAATATATTTATTCACATATTGATAGAATATTTACAAGTTGAAAACTATGCAAAACGCTGTTAAAACCGTGTCATACTCTTGATAATGATATATATCAGGAGTGAATCTGTCATTATTCATCTCTGATATATATATATATATATATATATTCTATATGTCCTATGATATATATTTTACATTCTATATCACGCGCTGCATTCCACTAACGATCCGTATGTATCAGGCGCTGCACCACACGCAGTGGCCGTGGGCTCTGTATTCTGCTGTATTCCATGTTGATATTCTAGAAATCTCACGCAGCATACGTTCCAATAACAATATGCTTGCATGGGTCATCATCGATTCATTCCTGCTATGTATGTGCGTGTGCACACACGCACGCACGCACGCACACGCACCCATAGTGAATTGTAATTTGTAATGTCAGAAATCCGGTTGGTAAATAGGTATACTGAGACCATATAGGGAGCGGGGGAATGTGAAAGCTACAAGGAAGCTTATCCTAATATATAACTTTCTTTCTTTACCAGTTTACCAAATTTTGTTCCTGTACTTTTGCAAATCTTTACTACGTAGTCTGTAAACTCGGCGCCGATAGAACTAGGCTTGCGAGTTAAAACAGAGTGTCTGTGTAGCGATCGACTGTGAAGGTGTGACAGGCTGGTTGTATTGCACTCTGTCGAGGTCTGGCAAAAATCCGATTATCCGGTAATATTGTCGCATTTCGAGTCTATATATCTATGAAAAAAGCAGTCTAGTGAGAGTCACATGAGTTCAGTGGTTTCTATCCCTCTCTAACATGCTATCATTATTCCTATTATTCCGTTATCAAATGACAAGATGGCGGTTCTTAACATCGTTTGCATGCGACTGACATACTTATTGTGGGGTTATCGCAGTGCCCCCTGGGTACAGCTGCCATCGAGTCGCATACAAAGGCTTGGACGGTTGCTGGACACAATTGGTGACCCACTTAGAAAGACGTGGCGACTAAAACGATCTTGTTCGCGGAAGAATTTTTGTGTGGTGAAGGAAATGCTTCCAAAAGATAGAGGAAGTTGTCATTCTTCCTCCTTTCTCAGGATAGAAACTAGCAGGACGTGTGTGAGGACATTCATTCCCTCGTGAAGAATGCTTCTGGAAAATAGAGAGAAAAACATTTTATTCTCGCATAAAAGATGCGCGTCGATGCTGTCCCCCTCCTTTCTGTGAAAGATGCAGGAAGGAAGTGGACATGGACGAGAAAGGAAACGGAAAAGAAAGGGCACAAAAGAAGAAGTTACTTCTCTCAGGAAGGAAGGATGCTTAAAGAAGTTACCAGAAGAAGCCATTCTTTCTATGATGGATGCTTGCAGGAGGTGGCAGGAGCCAGAAAAAGAAATTGCCATCTTTGGGATGGAGGGATCCAGCATTTAAAGAATGATGAAAGGAATTAATTAGAAAGGAATTTAAAGGAAAAGGCAAGTTGCAAGAGTTAGAATCCACATGGTCAAGCAGGATTATGCTTTTCGTCGTGGACAATAGAGAATCATTCCAATTTATTCCGAATTTAAAGTCCTTCCCCATGTCTTGCAGTAGGTCGAGATGTAATCCATATTGTTATTATCTCAATAATTTGGAATCAAAAACAAAATAATTATAAACAAAATTCACCCATTGGATATGCGTCGACACTGGCTACACAGCACATTCCTTGTTTGGAAGCAGATTTCCGAAGCATGATATAAAATGGAACCATAAGGCACGGAGCAAGTACAGTCAGGAAAACCCCCGTTTTAAGAAAGGATACGATGGGAAGACACCATGTGAGCATAATGACAAGGATAAATGAATAAAATGGCGGCCAAATGGTTAGCACTCGCAACTTCGAACTAAAGGGTTTGGGGTTTTTTAATGGCACCTTGGTCACTGCTGTTGTGACCAGGAGCAAAAGCTGCTTCATGGGCGTTTTGCATCAGTCAACAGCCTACTATATACAAATGCTTATCGTAGTAATGATGTTAACAACCCATCCTCCATAAAACAGCCCCTGTTAGAAGTAGAAACCCTTGTTTCTAGTATGAAACAATAGCGTAAATCAGTGTTTTTGGCCTCATGGGGGCGTTATAAAAGGACAGAAAAAAAGCAACGCCATTCAACACAAATAAGAACAGCGCCTGTTCAGAAGTAGATAACCCTTGTAGAAACCAAAGCGATACAGTTTTCGTGGCATCATGGGGGGTTAGAAGGACAGAAAAAAACAACCCATCCCCGCCCATATACACACGCGCCTGTTAGAAGTAGAAACTCTTGTAGAAACAAGCATATACACGTTTTCGAGGCCTCATGGGGGGTTAGAGGACAGAAAACACACCATCCCCGCTAAAACAGAACGCTGTTACAAGTAGAAACCTTGTAGAAACCAATAGCGATACAGTTTTTGAGGCCTCATGAGGCGTTAGGAACAGAAAAAAAACACCCATCCCACTTAAAAAACAGCGCCTGTTAGAAGTAGAAACCTTGTAGAAACAAAGCGATACAGTTTTTGTGGCCATGGGGGGGCTTAGAAGACAAAAAAAACAACCCATCCCGCCTAAAACAGCGCCTGTTAGAAGTAGAAACCTTGTAGAAAAAAAAAGCGATAGCAGTTTTTGAGGCCTCATGGGGGCGTCTAGAAGGATGCAGAAAAAACAACCCATCCCTGCCATAAAAGCAGGCACCTGTTAAGCTGTTAGAAGTAGAAACCGCTTGTAGAAACTAAGAGCGATACAGTTTTCGAGCCTCATGGGGCGTTAGAAGGTCAGACATAGAAACAACCCATCGCCCATAAAACAGCGCCTGTTACAAGTGAAACCGCTTTGTAAAAACCAAAAGCGCATAACAGTTTTTGTGGCCTCAGTGGGGGGTTAGAAGGTCAGATATAAAAGCAACCCATCCAGCCCATAAACAACAGCGCCGTTACAAGTAGATAACGCCTTGTAGAAAACAAAGCGATACAGTTTTTTCGAGGCCTCATGGGGGCGTTAGAAGGTCAGAATAAAAAAACCATCCCCCATAAAACAGCACCTGTTACAAGTGAAACCGTTTGTATAATCCCCAAAGCGATACAGTTTTCGTGCCTCATGGGAGGGGGAAAGGCACCACAAGCGCGTTAAAGGCCACGGCATGATCCCGACATGGCACTAAGTTTGTCCCTTGGTGTTGCAGTTCTTCTGCCTCGCTGCGGACAACGCATGCAGCGACCACCCGCAGGCGACCTCGGCACAGAGAGCAGGGCGACCCTACTGAACCCTGTCCGGAAATGCGGCCGCGCGCCACACCCGACGACGCACCACCTCTCCCCCCAGAGAAATGTTGTGGCGATTTAAAAAATGTTTTTATTAGAACGCTTATACGGGCTAATAATATGTAGCTGATGAATCATGCTTGAGCATGATGTACTGATTTTTGTATCGCGACAAAACGAGTTTGAAAATAATATAAATTTCAATATAAAAAAGTCAAATATATAATTGAAAAGCGATGGGATCGGCTGCATTTTTTAACAAGCGAATCGCGGTTTTGTTGTCGCTGATTTTTTCGTCGAATCGCACACGTAAGCTGGTCATTTATCTGTAGTTATGAATGTTACGCGACGTCTTTGCAGATAGGTCGTTATAGACATTTGGTAGTTTTGTGTTGTGTTTTTGTATTATGACATATTCAGCAGTTTGTTGCATTCTAAAAAGTAAGTGCACTGCCCAGCACAGACTGGCATCATAGACAATAGACGCGTGAGCCAGCGTACAGTATCTACATCAACAGAACAATAAGACTGCGACAGTAAGAACACATAGAATCTTGAAAAAACAATAGACCTTGCGACACAGAACAATCAGACTCTGACAAAGAACAATAGTAATGCGTGATACAAACAATAGATGGCAACACAGGAACAATAGACTTGATGCTATGATGGTAATGCACACCAGTCAATGAAAATACACTGAGGGGGCAATGGCAGTGCTCGAACCAGCCGGTCGCCCGGTCAGGCGCGTAGCCAGATATTTATTATTGGGGGGGGCGGGCAATGCAAGAGGCACGTGACGTGTGCGAATCCAGGGCGTAAAATGCCGTACGAGAGTGGGGGGGGGATGATCGGCGAGTAGCCAATCACAATACTAAGCACGAGCGTAAGCCCACAATATATTTACACACGCCGCGCGACGGCGCACTTTTGGGGTCCACGAACATACATACACACACACATCACACACAGGGGGCGGATGCCAGAATTTTTTGAAAAGGGGTGTCAGTGAAGACCAAATAAAGGGCACTTTTTTGCTTAGCTTTTTCTGGGTTTTAAAAAGCTGCCGTAAGGCCACGTTTGGGGGTTTTGGGGACCTTCGCCCAAGATTTTTTTCTAAAACATTGGTGATTCTGAGAGCATTCTGAGGCCAAGTAATTTTGATGTCTAGAAATGCAAAAATTTATTCAGATCCGGTCCCCCTCGGACACCTGCGGACCCTCTTTGGCCCATTTCTAAGTTTTCTAACGAATTTACAATATATTATAAGTAATCTGTTATCAGTAAAAACTAGCGCTAAACAAGATTTTTCATGGAGACAATATAAGAGAAGTGTGTGTGTGTGTGTGTGGCGCGCGGCGCGCGTGTGTGTGTGTGTGTGTGCGTGTGTGCGTGCGTGCGTGCGTGCGTGCATGCGTGTGTGTGTGTGTGTGTGTGTGTGTCTGTGTGGTGTGTGTTGCAGAGTTGTGCGTGCGTGCGTGCGTGCGTGCCGCGCTGCAAGCGGTGCGTAGTGTGTGTACTGTAATGAATTTTTTCCATTTTTGTGTAAAAGGCGGGTCCGGACCCTCGACCCCCCCTCTGGATCCGCCCCACCACAGCACAATGGCCACCACACAACACAGACAGCACACACCACACACCACACACACGCACACACGACACGCACATATACACAGCACACACGCACGGACGACACACGCATTCACACACACACACACACCCCCCCCCCCCACACACACACACACAGCAACACACACACTCACACACCCGTACATACATTTATAGCATGCATACTAACATGCAGTCGCACATGGCAAATTTGACAACCGTACGTTTGGCACGGTGCCGTAGCCATGCCAGTGCTAAGGGGGGGTCTGGGGGCACTGCCCCCAGAAAATTTTGAAATATTTAAGCCACATTTTGCGGCCAATATTTGAAGCCGTTTGGGGGGGGCCGACGCCCCCAACCGCCCCCCCTGGCTACGCGCCTGCGCCCGTCGCCAATGGCGACCAGAAACGGCTCTGCTGGGCGACTAAAAAATACCAAAAACAAAATATTAACAGGCCCAAAATAAAATCTTTGGCGAGTACAATTCTGTTCGGCGTTAACACAGCGCAAACAAGTGCTCAGAGTTCGATTTTATCGCAACACTCGGGCGGCACCACGGCTTTCCTATGTAATATAGTTGCGCTTTACAATATAGACATCGGCGTTTAGTTCACTGTTTGAGATGTCAGACCTACGCCGTCCGTGTGTGCAGCCGGCGCGGCTACGCAGGGGCCGGATAGTACGCGAGTCGATCGAAAAACGCGCCGCCGGTCAAAAGCGCCGCGATCAAAAGCCGCGCATACGCGCGGCGGATAGGAACCAAACTGCGCCTCTCTTGTATTTAAACCATAATGGCTCGTATAGCTTCTGTCTACATGAGTTGCCGGGGGATGTGCTTGTGTCGCAGCATTTTCGTTTGTCTGATTACGTTCAAGCAACTCATTGAAAGCAGCGACAGCGTACACGGGTGCGTGCGTGCGTACGTACACGTGGCGTGTGTACGCGTACCCGTGCGTGCGTGCGTGCGTGTGCAATGTACACGTGCGTGCGTGGCATTGCACAGTGTGTGTGCGTGTGTACGTACACGTATGGTGCGTGCGTGTCAGCGTACACGTGCGGCGTGTGCAGCGTACACGTCGTCGGCGTGCCGTGTGTACGTACAACGTGCGTGCGTGCGTGTGTACGTAAGCAGCGGCGTGCGTGCGTGCGTGCGTGCGTGTGCACGTACACGTGCGTGTGAACGTGTGGCACGTACACGTGCGTGCGTGCGTCGTGCATGTGCACGGTGTGCGTGCGTGCGGTGTGTGTGCATGTACAGGTGCGTGTGGTGCACGTACCGTGCGTGCGTGCGTGTGGCACGTACACGTGCGTACGTGGCGTGCGGCGTGCCGTGCGTGCAATAGTCAGCTGCGTGCGTGCGTGCGTGCGTGTGTGTGCATGTTCATCGTGCGTGCGTGCGTGCGTGTGCGTGCACTGATACGCGTCGTGTGCACCTACACGTCGCGTGCCAGTGCGTGCCGTGCGTGTGTACGGTACACGGGCGTGGCGTGTGTGGTACGGTACAGCGTGCGTGCGTGATTGTGGCACGTGTGCGTGCGTGGATTGTCACGTGTGCGTGCGTTATTGTGCACGTGTGCACGTACACGTGCGTGCGTGCGTGTGTACGTATACGGCGTGCGTGCGTGTGTGCTGTGCGTGTCCAGGTAAGCACGTGCGTACGTGCGTGCGTGCGTGCATGTGCACGTGCGTGCCGTGTGTGTGCACGTACAGCGTACGTGCGTGTGGCACTGTACACGTGCGTGCGTGCGTGTGCACGTACACGTGCGTCGTGTCTTGTGGCAGGCTTGTGTGCGTGCGTGCGTGGCACGTACACGTGCGTGCAGGTGGGCACGTACACGGCGTTGCGTGTGCACGGTACAAAGTGGCGTGCGTGTGCACGTACACGTGCGTGCGTGTGCGCATCGTACACGTGGCGTGCGTGTGCACGTGACACGCGGCCTAACTACGAACTCGCTATCAACGAAAACATGCAAGCTATGACAAAGAAGCGTCAAAGGTGCCGCCTGTCAGTGTAGAATGGTAATTATTTATTATTTTTAGTGAGTAGTAATTTATAATGTTTTCTCTCATAAATAATGTATGCGCGGTGATGCTGGATACATCCTGCGGAAATTTCGAGTGGTTTACGGCCTCGTCAGCTCGTGTAAAGTTACGGCAAAAGGTTTATCGTAAAGTTAGCTTGATAAATTGCACGCAAAAGGCCTCGCTGCGTACGCGAAATCGTACGCAAATTTACTAAATAAGCTGTGTTTGATAATCGCACTAAAGCCTAGGAACACACTGTGCATTTTCTACGCTGGCCGCTTCGATGCGATAACACGTGCCGAGTGCCGCGCGGTGTGTCCGTCCACGCCGCGTATTTCGGCACAGCGATCCCATACGCCCTGCCTGATTCGCTCGCGATTCAACAATGTGTGAACTATTTCCGCATCCGGTTTCCAGTCGCTGGCATACAGCGCCTGCGCTTGCGCCAGCGCGCCGCGAAGGGGCACACGTAGCGAAAAATGCCAATGGAAAATGGGGCACCACTTTTCATTTGGGCCAGTAGAAATAAATTTTCTGGGTGGCCCAATAAAAAAAATTTGTCAAGCAGCTGGAAATGGAAATCACTGAACTGCATGTAGTTGAGACTGTAAGTGTAAGCGACTCGGGGAGGCCATACACGCACGTATGCCCTGATTCAGCAGTGACCGGTGGAAATTGACTTAACCTGTGACAGATGACTCTGTGGGGACTGCACTTCAGTTGTGGGCAACTCAGTGGCATATGCCGCCCCTCCTCCTGCCTCCTCCCTCTTCTGCCATCTAGCGTGTGCCCGTGAATATTCCTTCCCCCTCCCACCTCCCTCCCTCCCTCCTCCACAATCGAGCGTGCGTGAGCGGCGTATGCCTCCCCCTCCCACCACCATCCTTCCACGATCTAGCGTGCATACGCTCCCGCCTCTCCCCCCCTTCCCAACCAAAAAATCCCCTTAAGGCGCAAAATGTGTCAGTGATATTCCCGCCCCCTACCCCCCTCCCGCTCCTCCTACCCTCCACAATCTAACATAGCTCAGTGAATATCCTGCCCGCTCCTTCCCGCCTCCTCGCTCCTCCACAATCTCAGCACGCGTCAGCTGAATATACTCCTTTACCCCTCCCGCTGGCCTCTGCACCTCCTCCCTTCCCAATCGAGCGCATGCATTGCAGTGAAATATCCCTCCCCTGCCCGCCCCTCCCACCTCCTCCTCCACAACCCGGAGCGGGTGCGTTAGCAGCCTATGACCGTCCCCCGGCAGCCCGGTGCGGAAGCCAACACCGACACCGAACATCTGACCAACACAGGGCAGCGCAGCAGTAAGCCCAGGTTGAGCGGTCGACGTGGGCGGACGTGTGGAAGCGAAGACGCGCACGTGCTGCCGTAGATGAACGCCGCGACGCAGGCATCGGCCTGCAAGTGCGCGTCCTCGCGTCGCGCCTCGAGTCCATCATCCGCGCCCGTCGGGGACTCAACTTCTCGTTGCCCATCTACAGCAACTGATCGGCTGAGTGCGGCGCGAAGGCGCCCTGTGATCGGCTCAGAGCGCAGGCACCCTGGTGAGCGGGCGCGGCGTCGTGGCGCCCCCTGCTAGGGGTTGCCGCGTGCTGCAGCCGCCCCTTAGGTTTCTGTCGAGCTGTTGATGTCGAATTACCGTGCCTTGATGAAGGCTGGAGAGATTTTGTTTCGACGAAGTGAAGTCGAACCTTAATATAACGTTACATTGTATATGGTAAAAAGTCCATGAAAAAATCATATTAAAAGTATATTTGAAACAGAATCAATAACGAATTTTTTGAAACGAAATTCGAAATTGGAGCTCTCTCTCTGTCTCTCCCTCTCTCGTCTCTCTCTCTCCTTCTGCTCCTCGCTCTCGTTCTCCTCTCTCCCGTGGCTCTCTCTTTCCTCGGTCTCTCTGTCCTCTCTCTCTCTCTCTCGTCTCTCGTGCACCTCTCTCTCCCCTCTCTGCGCCCCGCGTCTCTCTCTCTCTGCTTCTCTCCTCTTTTCTCTCTCTCTCTCCGGGCTGCCGGTTTCTCTTTCTCTCTCTGCTCCGTCATCTGCCTCCATCTCCCCGGCCCGTCTTTCTCGCCCTCTCCTGGCTCCCTCTCTCTTCCGCTCTTCCCGCTCCTCTCTCGCGTCGGTCCCCTTCCGCCCGGTACCCGCGCCGAGGCGCGCGCCCCCGCCGGGTGCCGCCCCAGCCTGGCGACGCGGCCCCGGGCAGTGCGCCCGGCGGGGTGGGGCCCCTCGGTGCGGCCACCCCCCTGAGCGCCGGCTGCCGTCCTCCCCCCGGGTCCTGGCGCGCGGGTCCTTCTCGGGCTCTCGTTTCGTCCTCCCTTTCTCTCTCCTCTCTTTCTCCTTGCGCGCGCGGCCCGCCCATGCGCTCTCGCCTCTCATGCCTCCTATCACATCCGAACCCCCGCTCCTTTGTGTGCTTTCTTCTCTTCTTGTTTGTGCTCCCGTCTTTCCGCCCGCTTGCTTGCTCCTCCTTCTTTCCTGCTTTTCTTTCACCTCGTCCTGCCTGTCCTTACAAAGTTGACAGCTTCACCTCTGGCCTCCATGGAGCTGCGATGGACTACACCTCATCTAACGTGGTATCCGGATGGGCTGCAGGGAGGAGGAACAGGGTGTGTGTGTGTGTGTGCGGGGCCACGCAGCGTGCGTGCGTGGCCAGTGCGTGCGTGGTGTTGTGGTGTGTGTGCGTGTGCGTGCGTGCGTGTTGTGGTGTCTGTACATGCGTGGCGTGTCGTGCGTGCGTGCGGTGTGTGTGGGTTCTGTGTCATGCGTGCGTGCGTCGCGCGATGCGTCAGAATCGCGTCGACATTTCTGACCGGGGTCGTGAGTTCTTTCGTTGTTGCTAAGTGCCGGACGAGACTAAAGCCCGGCGCACACGTGGAGATTTTTATCGCTAGTACTCAAATATGGCAGCGCCCTTGGTGTGGGGGAACAAAGCAGGAGCGATGAAGCTTGTTGAAGATGGCAGGAACGCCGTGTCTTTTTGACATTACGAGGCGCACACGGTGCGATTAAAATCGCCACGTGTGCGCCGGGCTTAAGGAGCATTCTTAGCACTCCCTGCGAAAAAAACACGCTAAACTAAAGAGCGATCTGGCGAGCACAGACCTCCGCCCGAAGGCAGTTGAACTTCTCTCAATGTAAGAAATTTTATAATTAATTAATAATTAATAATGGATCCGGATTAGTGCGAGCGTGGCAGGTGGGGGAGGACTGTGGTTGCCCCTTAGCCTGTGGTTGCGGTGTTTGTAAGTTCTACCACAAGCCAGCGCACCTAGCGGAAAGTGAAACTGAAACGTGCATGGTAACAACACACCCATAAACCACCTGAAGGATGCCGGTGAAACAGCAGCCCGGCAGTTAGCATGCGATATGATATGACTAGCTGAGGCACTTAGGGATATGACTACTAGCACTTAAAAAAAAAAAAAACCCTAACCTAACCCTAACCTAAACCCTAAACCTAACCTAAACCCAAAACCTAACTCTACACCTACCGCCTAACGAGCCTAAATAAAAAAAAAAAATTAATTATAAATTAAAGTGCCTAGAGCCCCAATATCATATCGCAACTAACTGCCGTTGCGTGAAACAAGTAACCTCCCCCGCCGACTTTGCGCGAGGTAATTAACTCGAGTTTAAATCTGGACAGGTGTGCGCATGTCACATGCGCGATGCATCAGATCGCGTCGATCCATTTCTGACCGGGGTCGCGAGTTCTTTCGTTGTTGCTAAGTGTCGAATGAGACTAAGAAAAACTCTTAGGACCTTTTTGCGGTAAATTTAAACGCGTCATTCATCCCGAGCGTGTAGTTTGCAAAGTGAATGAATCACTTCTGGTAATCTGGCACTGGCCCACGTTTGTCTAGACTCTAGACCATGAGTTGCATGAATGTTTGATGGGGAAGAGGCATAGCTAAACGTGTGAGACCCTCATGACCTTCATTTGTCCTTGTAAAGGGTCGGCAGGGCGTGCGTGCTTAGCGTGTATGTCGCTGGCATTTGAAACGTAAGAACGACAATGATGCTTGATGCTTGATGCTTGACTTTTCGGAGCTTTGATGGGATCGTGGGTGGCTAGCGTCTGTGTCGTTGGCATGTGAAGTAGTGTAGGAACAGCAATGACCTTGACGTTTGCCCTTTTGAAGGTTCGATGGGCTTGCTGAACAACCTGAACACGTTCCTGTGGATCCGCGTGCAGCAGTACACATCGCGGGAGGTGCAGGTGCAGCTGTACGATCACCTACACGGGTGCGTGGGGCCGCCGCGCCGTGCCACGCTACAATCTACGTCAATATTAGTCGGCCGTAATCTACGCGATAATATCAGGAGTGTAGAATATTGACGGTGTATTATACACAGAGATATAACATATCAACATACAACGCGGAGATTAAAGAGATTATGCACAGAGATATATACCGGTAACATATAGAGATTAACATAGAGAGTGTATATAGAATCTATATTATAGGCCTACACTCCTGATAATATGTGTCGATAATCGTAATATATTAGTATTTGCTTCGTTGGTACAGCAACACCATATATATTATTATTCATATTATTGATGTGTATGATTTATTTATATCAGTAAATAATCTAGCTTAAAACTTAATAACTCGGTGGCTCATACATGATACATTAATATGTACGTCATTAGTAGCTAATTGTAACCCATACATAGATGGCAGTAGTAAATAACCTTTTTTACATCATTATTACATCATTGTAATCCATAGATTGCACAATTAGGAAATAATTTTTCGTAAATTTCTTACAATTGGCGTGTGTATCTTGTTTAGACTGTCACTGAGATGGCACCTGGGTCGGAAGACAGGGGAAGTGCTGAGGGTCATGGACAGAGGAACCACCAGCATCAACACTCTACTGAAGTAAGTTCCGCGATCGTGTCCACATGATTAACCCTAATACTAAAGAATTTGTAACCAACCTATATTCAGATTTAAAGGAACTGCCACTAATTTTTTTTGAATGGATTCCCTCTAACCTTTAACTCTAATATGGCTTATAACCTCCTATGGCAGGCTGTGCTATTATTATTATTATTATTATTATT
>NW_014577237.1:423686-424912 GCF_000485595.1 Priapulus caudatus
AAGGACAGAAAAAAACAACCCATCCCCCATAAAACAGCACCTGTTACAAGTAGAAACCCTTGTAGAAACCAAAGCGATACAGTTTTCGAGGCCTCATGGGGGCGTTAGAAGGACAGAAAAAAAACACACATCCCCCATAAAACAGCGCCTTTTAGAAGTAGAAACCCTAGTAGAACCCAAAGCGATACAGTTTTCGTGGCCTCATGGGGGGGGAGGTAGAAAGACAGAAAAAAGGCAGCACAAGCGCGTTTAAAGCCACGGCGTGATCCCACACCGCACTAAGCTTGTCCCTTGGTGTTGCAGGATTCTCTGCTCGCGCGGACACACATGCACGACCATCCGCAGGCGACCTACGGCACAGAGATCCAGGGCGACCTCTGAACCCTGTCCGGAAATGCGGCCGCGCGCACACCCGACGACGCACCACCCCCTCCCCCAGAGAAATGTTGTGGCGATTTTAAAATGTTTTTATTAAGAACGCTTATAGCTAATATATGTAGCTGATAATCATGCTTGAGCATGATGTACTGATTTTTGTATCGCGACAAAACGAGTTGAAAATAATATAAATTCAAATATAATAAAGTCAAATATAATTGAAAGCGATGGGATCGGCTCGTTTTTTTAACAATCGAATCGCGGTTTTTGTTGTCGTGATTTCTTTCGTCCGATCGCACACTAGCTGGTCATTATCTGTAGTTATGATGTTACGCGACGTCTTTGCAGATAGGTCGTTATAGACATTTGGTAGTTTTTTGTGATTGTTTGTATATGACATATTACAGCAGTTTGTTGCATTCTAAAACAGTAGACTGCACCACAGACTGCATCATAGACCAATAGACTGCGTGACAGAACAGTATACTACATCACAGAACAATAGACTGCGACATAGAACAATAGAATGCTTGATAAAACAATAGACTGCGACACAGAACAACAGACTCTGACACAGAACAATAGAATGCATGATAAAACAATAGACTGCAACACAGAACAATAGACTGTTGTGACACAGAACACAGAACATGTGACACAGAATATGGATATGTGTCACACACGGGATATGTGACACAGAACAATAGAATGCATCACAGAACAATAGACTTGATGCTATGATGGTAATGCACGACCAGTAAATGAAAATCACTGAGGAGAAATGGAAATCACTGAACTGCATGTAGTATGAGACTGTAAGTGTAAGCGACTCGGGGAGGCCATACAAC
>NW_014577237.1:425181-427585 GCF_000485595.1 Priapulus caudatus
CCCTCTTTCCACGATCTAGCGTGCGTACCTCCCGCCTCCTCCCTCCTCATCCTCCTCCCTCCACAATCGAGCAGTCGAGCGTGTGTAAGCACCATATATCCTCCTTCCTCCACAATCGAGCGTGCGTGAGCGGCGTACTGCCTCCCCCTCCCACCCACCCTCTTTCCACGATCTAGCGTGCGTACCTCCCGCCTCCTCCCTCCACAATCTAGCATGCGTCAGTGAATATCCCTCCCCCTACCTCCCTCCTCCCTCCTTCTCCTCTCTCCACAATCGAGCAATGAAGCGTGTGTAAGCACCATATATCCTCCTCCCTCTGCCTCCTTCCTTCTCCTCCTCTCTCCACAATCGAGCGTGCGTTAGCAGCCTATGACCTGTCCTCCCGCAGCCCGCGGACGCCAACACCAACACCAACACTGACCAGCAGCAGCAGCAGCAGGAGCAGCAGCAGGGTGAGCGGTCGACGTGGGCGGACGTGTGGAAGAAGACGCGCACGGTGCTGCCGTACGTGTACCCGCGACGCAGCATCGGCCTGCAGCTGCGCGTCCTCGCGTGCTTCGTCATCATCGCCGCCGTGCGGGGACTCAACGTTCTCGTGCCCATCTACAGCAAGCTGATCGGTGAGTGCGGCGGGAGGCGCCTCCTAGTGAGCAGGGTGCAGCGTGCAGCGCACTCTGGTGAGCAGGCGTGGCGTGCGACGCCCCTTGGTGAGCGGAGTGTGGCGTGCGGCACCCCCTGGTGATCGAGCTGAAAGCGCAGCGCACCCTGGTGAGCGGGCACGGCGTGCAGCGCCCCCTGCTAGGGGGTCGCGGTGTGCAGCGCCCCCTTTAGGTTTCTGTCGAGCTGTTGGATGTGAATTACCGTGGCCTTGATGAAGGCTGGAGTGAATTTTGTTTCGACGAAGTGAATGCAAACTTAAATTTAACGTTTTAATTGTAATGGTAAAAGTTCATGGTTAAAAATGCATATTAAAAGTAAATTTGAAACGAGATAAAACGTATATTTTGAACGAAATTGAAATTGGAGCTTGGCTTAATTATGCCTCGCGTCTTCTCTCTCTCTCTCTCNGTGTCTATCTAATTAGTTTCTACTTTAGTTTCGTACTTTCCCACTTTAGTATTTTTTCATTCGCTACTCCGACTCTCCCATCTGTGTCTCCGCACGCTCGCTCTCCATCACCCTCTCGTCCCTCTGCTCGCAGGTGAAATACTACGGAGCGGAGAAATACGAGGTGAAGCGATACCGCGACGCGATCCTAGCCTACCAGAGCGCGGAGTTCGTCTCGCAAGCCTCGCTCAACCTTCTCAACATGGTGCAGAGCATCGTCATCAACGCCGGCCTGCTCGCTGGCACGCTCTACTGCGCTAGCTTGATCGTCAACGCTCGCACGCTGACCGTGGGCGACTATGTGCTGTTTTCCTCCTACATACTGCAGCTCTACGTGCCGCTAAACTGGTTCGGGACCTACTACAGGTGAGGTTGAAAGGGTCATCGTCATATCAGGTGCTACATATGTGTAACCGAGGTAGTTTTAGGTTGTTTAGTATTATGTTTTTATTTTTATATGAGGTATGTTTAGGGGTTAGGGTTAGGGTGACACTTCTGTAGTACAAGTCCTGGTAGCAACTTTTGTGTATACAGTATAGTACTCGGTACATATATGTCGTACATGATACGACACGACTTCTTCAGCACAGGTGTGAGTGTGGGCGGGGAAGGTGTAGTGTGTGGTGCTGGGGGGGGGGGTCTGTGTGGTGGCGGTGCGTTTTTTTTTCTTTGTTGTACGGTTGTTGCGCGTGACATCAATGTGTCAATTGCGTGGTCGTGGCGAGGTTGCCTACGGCGTTGTTGCTGTGTCATCGTGTGGTCGTCGTGGCGGCAGTCGCGTGTTGCCGCGTGGTTGCTATGGCGTTGTCGTTGTGTCGTCGTGGGGTCATTGTGGTAATAGACTGAGCTGTATGTTGGACCCGTCCTTACTTGTCAGAAACGTTCGCCAGCAATCGTACATAGACATAGCGAGTAGATAACTATAGATCTGATGATAGGGGCTAGAGGCTCACAAATCTATTGCCTTAAATGGGCCTATGGGCGAACCCCATCTAATGTGTATTTTTCATAGAAACCATAAAACGATATTATTTTTCCTATTATTAGCTTACCTTGGAGTATTTATCAAAAAAGTTGTTAGAAAAAAAAGAAAAAAATTTACAAACAGAAAAGCATTAGCAGCTTCGTCCTTACTTGTAGAATTGATCGCGAGAGATGATGCCAGCAATCCGTACAGTGGACAGTAGAGAATATGATGAGATGTGTTGGAGTGAAGGATATGAGCTCACAGATTTTATCCTAACTTACATTATACGCTCATCTACTTATAGGAATGATCCAGCACTCGTCATAGACA
>NW_014577238.1:0-569 GCF_000485595.1 Priapulus caudatus
ACACACACACACACACACACACACACACACACACACACACACACACACACACACACACACACACACACACACACACACACACACACACACACACACACACGCACACAACACACGCACACACACACACGCACAACACGCACGCACACACACACGCACGGACGCACATCATTTTTCTACAATGCAACGGTGATCGCTCATTACGTAGTTAAAATGCGAGCGTTAATTTGGCGAGCGGCGCTCTCGCACCTGCCCGAGCCACGCCGCTATATATACTAATGCGCGCACACCTGTACATTCATTACGAGTTACGATCACAGCCACACCTGTGTCTCGCTGCGTGCAGTAAGCCTACAGGACGAGGTGCGCGAGCGATAGAGCGGGCTCGCATGGAGGAAACGAGGATGAAGAGAGGATAAAATTGAAATAGGAAAGAAATAGGAGGTAAAGAAGAAGGGCGAGAGAGCGTGGGAGAAACAGAGATAGAGAGCAAGTGCAGGCGTAAGAAAGGGGGAGAAAGTGGAAGAAGGATGGCTCGGCGTCCCTTCTCCCATCCCACCTCTCTCTCTCTC
>NW_014577238.1:4755-7255 GCF_000485595.1 Priapulus caudatus
GCACAATTATCCTCCTCTTATATTTATCCCTATCCAATTATCTGAAAACAAATACCATCAAAGTGACAGAACATTATCTAGAGTTGGTTGAAATTGCTGAAAAATTGTGGTTCTGCCAACCAGATAACGTCTTATATTGATCGCTGAATTTGATACAAACACGTTTATATCTATATATTGCAATTCACTGAATTAGTTTTGCTTGTGCCATAATATCTAGAAAACAAGTCGTCACCATCTTCTTGGGTCACTAGCAGATATTTAATGGGAGAAAGATGCTGGTGTTATTTACCTTCTTCGTTGTGGATTATCTAGCGAGCAGGCACTCATTTAGCTATGTTTCCTCCTCCCTCCAATTAGGTCAATGCTGTGTCATCACTTGCACATCTCCACTACATTAGACATCTTCACCGTAACCTGGCACGGGGCTAAACAGGTGCTATAGCCTTGCCCAAGGACACCCTGTAGCTAGGGTCGCAGAGGAGGCTTATCTCCTCACTAGTGACTTATAAAAGTCAATCCCTTCTCCAAGCAAACTGGAATAAAGTGCCTTGCTCATGGGCAACAGAGCAGTGATCAAGGTGGGACTCCGAACTCCAGACTTTTCAGCCTGAAGTCCTGAGCGCCAATCACTTGGCTGCTGCTCTTCCCAGGTGGCTCTTGCATGGCGATGACGCTGTCTCCATAAGTAGTT
Source organism: Priapulus caudatus (assembly GCF_000485595.1). Lineage (NCBI taxonomy): Eukaryota > Metazoa > Priapulida > Priapulimorpha > Priapulimorphida > Priapulidae > Priapulus > Priapulus caudatus. The sequence goes on from NW_014577238.1 coordinate 5,450, forward strand.
CAATAGTGTTGGTGGTAGTGGAGTTGGTGATGAAATTAGCAGCTCATCACTGGATCATCTCTTTGCTGTTTTTGTTAGTCTTTGTTGATGGATCTCAGATGGAGGGAAGCATACATTCAATGGTTGGTAAAACTAAAAGGGCAACTTATAGCTTGAGTGGAAAAGGAAGCTCACATTCTCACTATGGACATATGAAAGGCTATCCTCTTCCATAGGATATATACATGTGTCATATGCATATATATCATGGAATCAGGTATCAACTTGGTTGGGTAGTCTTCATCTGAGGGCCAGCAAAGTTGATGTGACGGCGAGTCATGAGGTTGCATGCAACTGGTATTCCAACTGAACCGAGCAATACTCTTCATTCTTCTTGACTGGTGATGAAATTCTACCCATTAAGGTTGTCACTCGAAAGCTGATGTTCTGGATTGGTCCAAGGCGACATTTCGAGCCGTGTAGTGAGTCAATAGATAGATCTGCCTCCACATGATGTAAGCTGGACAATGGTGTGCATCATCTTCTGATAAGTCAGATGCTATAGTCGTATTTCCAGCTCCCAGCTCACTTGAGATGCCCGTGGCTGACAGGCATCTAAACAGCAACTGCAAATAGTCCAAATTATTGAGATAAGTATATATTCCATACAGTACTTTCAAGACAAACACATTTCAAATAATACATTGCATTCATGTCTTGCATTCTTCTAAATTCAATCTTCTATATAGCAATATTTCCTTGACTGCGAGTCTGTGCCTCGCCTTCCCACCAGTGTTGTATTTATTATGCGTAATCAGGTGTTGAATTACGCAAACAACAATATCAGCTTAGCTTCGACTGCGACGGACAAGTCCCAGCACACCTCACTGCTGTGTGCCCAACTCTGCTGTCTACCAAGATGTCTTTCCAGTTGTTTTCCTTATAGTAGCACCCGTCACACGTGAGATCATTTGTACATGGCGCAGCCTGTAAATCATAAAGGTGGATTAGCAAGGAACGTAGCTTATCGTCCCGAATTACACATATCACTGCCCGTTATCGCTGCTTCCCTCTCATACTCTCACTTTTCTCTCCTTCATGCCCAGATCTCTAACTCTCTTTTTTCTCTGTCTCAATCTCTGCTATCTCTCTTTCATCTATTTCCTGTGCTTCCTCGCCCACTGTATTTCTGCCTCCTGTTTCTCTCTTGTCTTGGTCTCTTTTGACTCTCGCTCTCTCTCTCTCTCTCTCTCTCTCTTTTTGTATTTGTCTTATGCCTTCAATTCGCTCTCAAGTTTATGTGTCTACACATGTGTGGTCGATAAAAAAGCGTCAGTTGTTATTTTACATAACTTAACGCTAATTTGCTCCGATAAGTGTTCCTTGAGATGATTTTAAACCACTTCAAAAAGTTGGTATGAATGTCATACCGGACGTTATACCCTATCATGTTGTGATAGAGCTATGATAAGTATCCAGTTACATGCTAATAGCTATAGATTTTTGATTGACTGAAGGTTCGAGAGGAATGGAGTAAAACTACACCGGATAAGTAGGTCACTACACTTGCTTCTTTGTAAAAGTAGAGGGCCTATTACTAACGCTGAGAGGGTCTATGTCCCCCGGGGTATACCGGAACGTACCCTGGCACTATCTAATATGCCAGACCGTACCTCGCCTACTCCACTAACGAGTCTAGGGAGTCGCCTACGCCTACGCCTACTCCCTAACCCTAACTCAAACCCTAATCCTAACCCTAACCATATCAAATAGTGACCAGGGTACGTTCCGGCAGTACCCTGGGGGACATAGATCCTATGTCTATGA
>NW_014577238.1:13210-21116 GCF_000485595.1 Priapulus caudatus
ACCGGCCTGAATATAGACAAACCCAATCTCAGACCGTGACACCGGTCTGAGATTACCCCAGTCTGAATTTACCCTCCTACTGCCAGACTAATCTCAGACTGTGGCCGCGGCAGTCTCATTATCCAGCGCTACTGCGCATGCGCACGAGGTGCTAGGGGGTAATTTCAGACTGGGGGTAATCTCAGACCGTGACACCGGCAGTACCCCGGGGGACATCTTCTAGTTCTAGACATAGACCCTGAGTCTCAGCCTAACTACCATGCAGCTACTATAGTACTACTACTACTAGTGCCAGTGGGAGCCGGTTTGTGACTGTGGCTATAGTATAATTATGTCTAATAGTAATAGTAATAGTAAGTACTAATAGTAATACTAAATAGTAATACTTCTTGTTAGACACCTACGAATACCACGCTATTTTTAAGTGGCAAAACCGCCATCTCTCGGTTCATATACAAACTAATTTGGATTGTATTTATTGTTGTAATTTTGTTACCAAATTTAAGTTGTGCTTTAACCTCAATATAACGATAAATTAGGCAGCGAACAGGTAGAGCATTCTAAGGCCATTTTTATCTTATTTTATCTTAATTGTATTTCATAACGTCTGTCACCCATGATAATGATATTAGTCCAGTCACCTTGACTTTGGCATGTCGTGCTTCAGTATGAACGTTTTCATTCGCATTCGTTAATACTGTATTATCTTTATTATAAATGTACTGATCAACGTTGTAATACGCTATTGATGTAATCTATCGAATTCATGCGGAAAGATACACGAACACCACAGGTCAACTTCCTCGCTGTCTAATGGGTTGAACCACGACAAATGTTTCTATTTAAACTACGTGTATCCGTGTCCCACGGCCGCCGCACGTTACGTATACACAACGACGTGTCATCTCGTGATTAAATCCATACTAAACGCATCCATGCGCATAGCTCCAGGAAACGGTATTGCTAGGGTTAGAATATATTGGTGTATTGACGTTAGTCACACAGCCTGGTCGGGTTACCATGCGCAATGTCATACGAACGCCACACACTGCACAGTGATCTCGCTGTCTCTTCATACACCAATGCTATGTAGGCCTATATACGTGTCAATCGACGTATAAAGTCAAGCGAAGACGCATCAGATGTTATCTATCGAACTCGCTCTCTTTGTTTTATTCCGATGATGGTAGACAAACGTAAGCGAGGTCATGCGGGGCCAGGCGCGGGCGGCGGGTGACGCGAAAATGAAGTCCGTCGTACTCACTGATCTCTATAATATAATCTATATATTATAGATTATATTATAGAGATCAGTGGTCGTACTTCGTAGCGGCAGTAAACTCTCGGTTATGCGACACTCGTAGCACGGTGGGTGCCATTAGCAAGTGCATTTTACAAAGTAAGGACCTAATCACACACATATATAATATATACATGTATATATATATATATATATATCCTATATTATAGGCTTTTACACAAACGAATAAATCATTTGAATATTGACGTGCGCATAAATGCTGCTTTCATTACAAACACTATTTACGCGAAGAAATATAGAGGCTTGCGGTACGAATTGCATGAATGAGCAATTTTTTATGTCTAGTATGCCGCTATAATGTATAAACGTATGCGTATAGAAAAGCGGAGGACGGGTGCGTTTAGGGAGAACACTACACCTTACCACCCACTCGCCGCTAGCATATCCGGACGTATATTGTAGACGCGAATTTCGCACTATATACACGCACAGAATTTGTGTAGAGTAACTGTGAGAAACGAGAGGGAATTCAAAGACAACAAATAACAGGAAACAACGACCGATTTACTTTATATATTACTATTTACTTTAAATATTAGATATGCGATATGCGATATGCAATGCATGGCATAATCCTTTTGAAATGCTTAACGTCGGCCCTTCGCAATATCTCCCAAAATGACTAATATTTAGCGAATATTATGCATTTAATATGAATATGAGGCATCCAAGCTTTGATTTACACGAGAAAACCGCATCAGTAGACCGCTCTTAAGAAATAGGAAGGTCCTTGCATGTAAGGTGCCCGCTGCATATACCAGTCGGCACACAATTTGGCTACCGTATACTGTGTTAGAGCATGCGCGATATCTCACCAGAGGAGTCATAGGTGGGAATCGTGGCGCGATGCTGCGAGCAAAGTTAATATTGTAGATTGCATTTTACCATACACACCTGCCGTGGGCCCGCCTGGCTCTAGTTTGAACGTATGATTTCGGCCGAAGAAAATTATCTTGCCAGTCAACGGCGACCGACGTCCGTGCGCCCTTTTCATGAACATTAGCATAGGTGGGAATCGTGGCGCGATGCTGCGAGCAAAGTTAATATTGTAGATTCATTTTGACCATACTCGTGCAGTGGGTCCGGTCGTCTGGCTCCAGATTGAACGTCCGATTTCGGTAGAAGAAAATTCTCTTGGCAGTCAACGGCGAGGACGGGAGGGGATAAAGTAGGGGTTTTTGTTCCATCCAGGCTAGGGCGCTCTCCTAATTATATGCACAGCAATCTAGAAATCTATGCTGAGATACCCCATAACCATATTAAATGCATATTCATTACAAAATATAACTCCTCATGTGAGATATTGCTTACGTACACGTGGTTGTGCTAATTATTTCGGCAGTCGCATCCTAGCTGTGCCTTCTAGAAATTTATGCCACTGTTATTCACATCAGCCTTCCTACCTATACTAGATTTCCGAGATTGTCACATGGATTACACCGGCAATCTCATCCAGTCAATGCTAACTTCGTTTCACCAATATTTTACCATATAATTATATCAAGAGTCGATAAAAGAAAATTTAGAATTTTCTATTATGGACTCTTTATATATATATTTCCAACCAGGATACATATATATATATATATATAGGTCTGATATCCCAGCCCGCCTGAGCTGGGGTCAGATACCAATCCCCGAAGGAGAGCTATAACTATAACCTATATAACAGCTCATGCGTGCGAGCAAAACAGGAAAGGACGAAGGGGAACTTGTTTTTAAACGTAACTTCAGGAAACAGTCGCACTATAAAAAAAACGCAGCGAAGAAGAAGGTAGGCGAGTACGTGCAGGTTGAGTGAGTGTTAGGCAGCCTAGTATTTATAATAGATATGTGAGGTATATGCGAGTAGACTCACATATGCTCAATTCGTTACTGGTGCAATGGTCGAATACTGGTGCAATGGCATTAGCTTACTATAGTTACTAGTACTATATCCCTGGTATATGTAAAGTGTATAATTACTAGGTGGGGAATAGGCTAATCGACCTCTATATCTGCTAAACAAGCTTAGTGCTTTAGGGAATGCCGGTACAAAGGTCTCGCAATGCTATAGTTACTATTGCTGATAGGGTCTGTCTCTCTGGGTACTGCCGGAACGTACCCTGGGTACGGTCCGGTATACCGGAACGTACCCTGGTAACTATCTGATATGGTTAGGGTTAGGATTAGGGTTAGGGTTAGGGTTAGGGAGTAGGCGTAGGCGACTCCCTAGACTCGTTAGTGTACGTTCAGCCAGTACCCAGAGAGACATAGACCCTGGCAGCGTTACTACTAGGAGTATACTACTACATAATCCCCGAAACTATGTTTATCTAGGTGTTAGAGAACAGCTCAAGCATTCTAGTATATGTAATAGACATGTGAGGAATAAGCTGATCAACCTCTATACAGGCTAAACACGGTTCGATCTCTGCATGGGCAAATATGTTACTATTTTTGGGAACACCGGTATAGAAAAGGCCACAATTTTCCAGATATTGTTTGAATAACAGGACGTATTTTAAGTGATTTTATTTGATTGACGTATGTGGTGTCATAGGAAAGGTGCAAGCTGATGCAGTATAATTGTAGGATAGCGCACGCTCCTGCAGAGAGTAAATATATCGCCTCACACTATTCCCTAAATGCAATCACTAGAAACAACACATCTCTTCGCTCCAAGTGATAGTAATAGAATGCCGCAGGTAATCACTATACACCACGCCCTTAGCATCCGAGTATACTAATGACATGCGGGCCGATCTGCCATGGTTATTCCCCAGGTAAGAACTCGGCTCTCATCCCTTCCGCAGCACGGTCCAGGTTTTCCCCCGCTCCTAATCCTATTCCTTCTATACTCTTCCTTGCCACCTTCCCCTCCTACCTTCCACCTTCCACCTTCACCCCTGCCGAGCTACTTCGCGATCCACGTCTCACGGTACGAGGTTACTGATATTCGGTTACGATTCTGTGTGTGTATGTAGTCATCTATGTAGTATCGTAGGATTGTGTTTGATTAGGCTGAAATAGACGCACGAAGAGTAGCTTTCATAATACTGTGTTTTTGTTATCTATCGACGCAACAACCTGACACTACCCTTAAGGCGACTACCTCGCACATGCCAAACCGTAGAGCCTGGATCAGGAAGATAGGAGACCCATCCTTAGACTGATACAGTGTCCGGGTTATCCATCGTGTTATCCGTCCTTAGATAATCAACGATGTGGACTAACATCATAGCCGTTACGGTGGCTGTGGTTGGAGTTTTATACTGGAGGTCACAGCGTGTGGAACAGTTTATCATACAGGAGAATCCTGATGAACGCTACGATTACGTCATAGGTACCTAAATGCTATTATTATAACTTGTTACGGATGGTCGTAACTATAACGTTAGCATATCTATCACAGCTTTGAACGTAAACGTTTGGGCATCTTTATGTTTTTAGATATGTATCTATGAATGCATCCCATCTATCTACAATTAACTCTTTGCTGCCGCAGTGGGAGCAGGTAGTGCAGGCTGCGTATTGGCTGCTCGCCTCTCTGACGTCACCAGCAACAAGGTGCTTCTACTGGAGGCAGGAGGCGACCCTTCTGAAAACGAGAATGTTGCAAAACCTGCCATGCACCTGCCCCTGAGAAATTCGAAACAAGATTGGAGCTTCAGGACTGTGCCACAGAAGAGATCATGTTGGGGACTTGAAGAGAAGGCACGCAGAAAGTTCGATGGAGATTAAATGATATGTAGAAAGTTTTAACGTTCGGTTAACTCAGCTATTTGTATGCGTAGGCGATCAATGGCTTGCATTGGCTAGAAATAAAATCCAGAAAAGTATGAAAGCTAGCAGGCCCGTAGCCAGGGTTAGGTGTAGGTTTAGGAGTAGGCGTTAGGCGACTCCCTAAGGACCCGTTGTGCAGTAGCGAGTTTACGGTCGGCTATATTAATTAGATATTAACAGGGTACGTTTCCGGTATACTGGACACGGTACCCAGGGTATGTTCGCGGCCAGTACCCTGGGGCGACATAGACCCTCTCGTCGTAACCCCCGGGCGAAAGGTTTAATTGTTCTGAATTAACTTTAGGACCTTGGTAAAGGGCCAAATAAGAATCATAGCGCGATATAGTAACTAGGTTTCGAACATGCGTAATCTGATGATAAGTTCAGATGTTGCATTTTAAACTGGATAAGTGGTAAACTGTTTTGCATAGTTAGCTAGTTCCTCTAATTATTCCGAATAAGGAAACCTCGGGAACTGTAACTTATGGTAACATGCTTTGCCTATTATGTGTACGTTCTTATTTCGAATAAGAACTGCGAACTGGGGACTGGAACTGGAGCTTAACTTTTCCATGCAGTTGAAAGACGGTCAGTTCTTAATTGAGAAACCATCGACGTCATTATAGAACGTAAGAGTATATATGGGAGAACTCCATTATTAGTACTCTGTGATAATTATTTGCTGTACCGTATATATTGAGTCGCTATAACGCGGGCGCGCTATAAGCCGCACCTCAATTTAATGGGTAACCAGAGTATTGAGCCTAGATTCAAGGTATAAACGCATTAAAATCGAGGGTAACTCGCACAGAAAATTTGTTGGTGCAATGTGTGACGATAGATGAGGGTAACATTGACAAAATATAGCATGATCATGTGGACATGTCAACACACGTGCCTAGGACAAACACAATTTTAGCAAACACAGATTTTATGCATTTTATTAATGAACGTTAGATTCCCCATTATCGCCCCCGCGGAGTAGATCAAAGACTCAGCAACGATCGTATGAAACCAATATTTCCCTCACGGTATGGCGCACTTATAAGACGCGCAGCAGCAAAAACAGTTTGAAAATCTGAGGCCAAATTTGCGGTGTATTACCGCGAGATATAGCGGTACGTATATTTTTTTATGTCGAAAATAAATGTTTGAGATCGTGAAAGTCTGAGATTGTGGGCGCGAGTGATGGCGTTACACTAAATGATTCGCCATTTACATCGGACAATCGGGTGTTTCCTGCCATAACCAACAACTTATTCTGGTCAAAGGTTAATTGTTGCATGGACAGTGTATTACTTCAGTACGGAGTTTTTTCAAGCGCGGTAGCACAACGGTTGCCGATTCTGTATTATCGCAATAATAATCTTATAAACCAAAAGAATCCACAATTTTGTGACGGTAAGATTGGCGCTATACCTGCTTTGATGGTTTCTTAGCGATGCGTTCGAAATAAATAGGTTATGCTGCGTTCCGACGTTTGTAAAACTTTACTACTGAATTATAACGTTCTTATCGGCAGGGTGGAGAGGGAATATACCCGAAATTTTGCATTATAAGATATTGTCCATGAAATCATTGTAAAACGAACCAGACGAGTGTGGACAACCACAGACTGTTTTTATCTCGGTGTTTTCTACTATAATTACTGCTATTATAATTGCGCAAAACTGCCTACCTAGACTTTGATTTGTAAAAATTAAAAATATCAAACACCCCTACCCCTTATTCAATTCACATACCAAAATGAGCAAAATCCGTTTCGAACCTGAAATGATAATGGCAATTCCCATTTTTGCCAAAAAATTGCCGCTGCTGAAAGTACGTCGACTGGCGTGCTCCAAAACTAGAGGACGTTTCAATATGAGCATAGCAGTAATAGAAGCTTATTACCCAAATATCTCACAAACATGTGGGTCAAACGGTTCCTGAGTTATCCGTTTTGACACGTAGCCAAATGTTGAGACGGACGGCGGAGCGGACGTACGCACGGACGACGACCCATGGCATATAGCTATCTCTGACGATTCAGGTGAAGGTAAAAAATCAGAAAATGCCACGCGCATAGTGAGATTGAATTCATTGCTGCCCACAGGCCTTGGGCTAAGGCGGCTAAGATGTTTAGCGGGGAACATTTCCTGGAGCCGGGCGGTCGTGACAATTGAATACTTGAGGGAATAATATTGCATTTACTCAGACCCTCACCTCAAAATATCTTAGCAGGGGGGTACAGAGACACAGAACCACGCGATAGACTGATTCAAAAAAAATATAGCGCAGGGAATTATAGCAGCGCTGAACTGAAGACTTCATCACCAGACAATAGGATATTCATCAGCAGCCTCTAGCCTAGACGAATAATTCTGTCCATATACGCTTTTTTCTATTTTGGTGAGGCGTTTATCCGCCAATAACCGCGTCACCAAAAATATAAAAAAGGTTTATGGGACAGAATCATTCGGTCATACACCTATACCCGAGCGCCAAACGCCGCTAACAGCCACAATCAGTCAGTCCCGAATTAAAACTATATAGTGCAGTCAGAAATACCTTACAACGGGTTCACGCATAACCACGTCATCGACGCGTACGATAGCAATTATATAGTATATCAGTTGTTTTCATTGATATGAACTCATCGCACATTACACGGGTTCGTGGAAGTCGTGTCTGAGAGTGGGTATGCTTCGTTATATGACCGGAAGATTGTATAGCTAAACCCAGGCCACTACAGGTCATGTTGGCAGAGAAGGCAAGCTGACATCGATATACTATCAGGAGCGATGATCGCTACAGCACTACCAGAGGGCAAAATGGTTA